>NW_020528252.1:0-300000 GCF_003368295.1 Carassius auratus | reverse complement strand
CAGCAGCCAAATGTATTAAACATCATAAAAACATCTCTTTAGACATGGCCAGACATGGGTGTCATGTAGTCTAATAAAATATGTTTAATGGGACTGAATTTGTATAAAATATTTTAAAAACATGATTATAATTGGGCTCAATAACGTTTCCTTTCCATGGTTATTCAAACAGCGAATAAATTATGTCTATCGTTATATATAGAAATAAACTGATATTATCACTAACTTCAGAGGCATCATGTTAATTCAAATTGAGGGGAGATGTGCCCCATCAGATTTCTGAGCTTGGATTTTTTTATTAATGCATCTTCCAAAAGACAAAAATAGCCAAATAATATTTTTTATATTTGATACAATCACACCGGTGTGATAAGATCGTTCAGTGCAGCACAGCATCAGCTGCTAAATTCAAATCTACGTTCATGCTTTGGCTGGCACTGAGACAGAGACAGAATCACAAATCACACACGATTCTGTTGAGCTTATGAAGCTTATGAATGCAATGGCCATTTTTGTCATTTATTCTTACCTACTTTAGTTAAAGTGTTATTTTTTACATAAACCTGTATGGATTTCCCTAGTTGGGCTTTTCTTGCTATACTAAAATGTTTACCTTTTCTTAAGCTTTTTTGTCGTTCAGATATGTTGTTATTCAGAGTATTTATATTTGTTAACCAAAGAAAGCTACATTTTTTTATAAAAATGTTTAAGTATTACAGTTGTTTTAAAGCTAAAAGGCTCAATTATTCTATGTTTGACCCAAATTGAAAGAATAAAGAGTTTAATTTATATTAAGTTTTACAGGGATTTTAAGTTGTACCTAATTAACTTAACGATTTGAATAATTTATTTATTTATTGAGTAACTAAGTTACTTTTCAGACAGAGTAATTAGTAAATTAATTTAAATACAATATTGATGATGTAATTAGTAATAGTAATTAATTACATTTTGAAAGTAACTTACCCAACACTGGACACAACTCATTACCTTTCTCTCTTGTTCACATTAAAACCAGTGAACACAACATGAATGTATGACGCTCCAAAGAGTTTTGCAATATAATCGTTTCAAAAGAACACATAAACTGAAACTAATGTGAGTCAGATTTTTTTTTTTTTTTTTTTTTTTTTTTTTTTTTTTTTTTTTTTGCATTACTCATGGAATACACTTATGTTTTTCATTAAACAAAGAAAATCACTGATGGTTGACTGAAAAAATCCTTTTAAACAATCTTAAATTCTAACTGTTAATTATTAAGGATGCAAAATACTACCAAACTTTTCAGGGGCACAAAAAAGACTCAGCTATTGAACAGAATCTACAAAGCAACCTTAAATATGAATTGAGTTAGTCCAGTTGCTGAAAATTATAACTCAAATAATGTTGACGCAGCAAAAAAAAAATAAAAAAAAAATACCACAACATACCACAAAATAGAGCTGATTAAGAAGTCACACACTGATTATTCTGAACATCCAGTGTGTGCTTGGATGGAGTCAGTGGCATCTGTTTTCATATAAAAAGGGTCATCACCACTAACTTTGGAGTAAGAAGAACCAAAGCCAAGCATCAAACAAACAATAAGGCTTGAGTCTAAAAATATGAATCAGCAAAAACATCCTGCGAGCATATGTTCAGTTTACAGAGACATCACAGTTAACATTAACACCTAGCATAATTGCTGCATGCTAATCAGCACTGCGAATCAGCGAAGGCGTGATGAGAAGCCATTTACAGCAACAGCTTTTACACCCGATAAAGAAAAATTAAAAGTACTGACCTGCTGGGCTGGATCACACCTTCAAATTACCCCCTGAGTAATCCATAACCATCTCCCAAGTGCAAATTATTCCATCTGCTACAGTACGGAGTGTGCTGCTGATACTCAATATGTTCATAATGCCATGGCTCCATTACAAAAGGCTCTCTTTATTACCTGCAGCTGCAGTTATGAACTTTTCCTTGTTACTGTCGATTCACAGTCTTGATAATAGGTAATGGTTTCTTTCGACCAAGAGTGAGACCCATGAAAGACACAAGAGTAGATTTTTTTTGGTCGATACTTTGAGGAGGGACACACACAATGGCATTAAAAGAGAGTTTTAAGGGGTCTGACATGACGAGGTGATCTCCTGCCAGTCGATGGAGTGCTGTCTGCCAAAAACACACTTCACTGATATTTGTCAGCAGGGTTAGGCCAGGGTTTCAATGTATAATCAATGCAAAGCTTCTCCTTTCCAGTCTCTATTAAACCATAAATCAACATTAATAGTGAAAAAATTTGCATTATTACAGTGATGAGGTGGCAAAAAAATGGTGGTGGGGCTATATGCGTACAGAAACAATGTTACAGATAAGAATGATAGCATGGAACAATTATTCTTGAGGGCTGACAGAAGCAGTGCCTTAAACTGTTATCCAGACCACAGACTGATGTTTTTATCTCTTCAGGACTTTTTATGGGTGGCCCATATCAGTTGGTGCTCTATCATGTTTCCTGACCTGGGGAGAAAAGAAGCGTTACTCTTCAGACCCATGACCCTCCCACCAAGAGGTTGCATGTTAAAGGGAAAACCAGGAATGAATGGAAAGAAAAAGTGCAGACTTGCTGCAGATTCCAGGCCCATGAGTTTGCTCATCATCCCGGGATGAATTATGGCTCCCTGTGGTCCTCTGGGACCTATAAACAAGAGCCTCTGGGGCGGCCTCAACTGCAGGCCGCATGCACTGGACCATTATGCGTCTGCTAGCCTGCTGCACCACCCACTTCACAAGCCAAACCCAAACAAAATTCTAGAAAATGACAGACAAAAAGTGCTTCAGGTCATTAGATTGACCTGTTATGCCACTCTGGATGGAAACTAGCTTCAGTTTTACATAGATACTTGAGCCAAATTACAGAGCTGAAACCCGTTGAGGGCTTTTATATGTCTAGCACTAATTCAATGCTTGTGGAACAGAGGTGAAGAAAGAGGCCCATGATTGTGCAGAATCTCTGGGATGGATCTCAGTGCAGCTGCGGAGAGAGAAGCATAATATATATAGGGCAGCAAATTTATCAGACACTTTCCTTGAAAGCCCTTATAACTGATGAGTTTTAGTCTGTAAACTCCCTTAGACGGAATTACTAACAGCTGAGGTGCAAAACACCCATGAAATTTGAACTGTTTCAATATCACAGAAGCACCATCCAACACAAACCATGCTTGTATTTCTTTAATTACTTTGGTCTAGGGACATAATGAATTGGGAACAAAGAAAAAAATATTCTAGATGAAGAGAATGCCGCTTGATCTTCAAATCCCAGACAGTTAATAGACATAAGTGAATCTAATCAGTCGTACAGCTGATGGGCCTCATTTCTTATCTAATGGTATGAATCAAGAGTTAAGCCCTCAAACAGATCTTGCACAGAGACACCTCCATAATTCAGGATCCTTGCTGGACGACTTTGTGGGCTGGAGCTCCTGTGATGAAAGGGTCAGTCAAGTGCACTTTTGGTGCTTCTAAGCGGTCGAGTTGATGGAGGCTTTCAGAATGGAGCTCACTCCCTCTACTCCTGGAGGAGCAAAGCAACCTTGATAGTGGTATAATATTGCAAGCCTGCAACCAAAACAGGGGCTCAAAATACTTGGGTAATTGATCGCCAGGAAGGGCAAGGGTAAGAAGTTTCCCCTGAGCAGAAACAGGCACAAGTCTGTCTGACAAGTCACCTTAAATTATCCAATAAAAGAGTTAGCAAAGGACAGATTTAGTATTCGACTTTAAAACACACGTAAATATTTGCTTAAGACCTGTGTAATGTGCAGACAGATTGCTTGTTTAAAGTCTGGAGTCTATGTTCTTGCATGTCAAATGGCCCCTCGTTCACATTCCTCAATCTTTGCTGTCGGTCGATTACAGTCACTTAAGGTGATTTATAGGTTTGGTTTGCTTATCTAGCAAAAAAAAACATTAAAAGATTGGTGTTTTGAACAGTAAATAGACCTTAAGGTACATCATTTTAATGGTTAACATTAATGCTTTAAGTGCTTAAGCACTGTAAAGACAAAACAAGCAACCTAATGTCTAACTATTAAATCTTGCTGTAACTTTAAAGACTATCATGGAAATTATAAAAACTTGCCAAAAAACATTGATTAAGCAATAGAACATTGTGCATATTTATTGAGCAGTGTATTTCTTTTTACACCCTCTTCTGCTAATGAAAGATGGACTATAATAAAAGTGTCAGTAAAGTCTGCTAATAAAAAAATGGTTAGTAGAGTCATTCAGCATTGTTTTGGCAAAGCAAAGTAGCACCATCAAATAAGGTGCCTTATCATAGACAAAGCAGTCTTTTAGGGTACACAGTCTGCTACAATTGCCAAGTTGAAGAAAGAGATACCATTTTCAAATCTGTTTAACCTTTTGGAGTTGATCAATGTGAATATGCATATATCACAATATGACACACCTGACTGAAAGTCTCATTATGCGGCTCATTATGCAGGCCTTTGTCTTCTCAGGTGTAAATCACACTAATATTCATAGTCAATCACGCCTACTCGCATATGCCCTTTCGAAACAAAAAGTGTCTTAGAAAATTTAAATAAATCTATTGTTTTCTGTTAGTGAGTAAACAAGATGATTTTCACATCATTTTGAAGCAAAAACATTTAGTCTACAAGCTCCAGGTTGGACAGTCTTGTGAACAAATATTCTGTATGTGTTTTATGACCTTATTTCAGTGCCTTCAAAATTTTAGTTTTTCACTAACCACGCATAAACGTTGTTTTCTCATAAACACAATCATGTACATACATGCTAGTTACATATTATCGTGTAGCCCAGTTTGTACTGAATACAGTGTTTGAATACAACCTAGAATTTTATTGTACTGTTTGAAATAAAGGAACGTTTATCACAGTCACAATCAAATGTGCTGCAGATGGCTTATACTGAATAAAGTGCAGCTTTAAAACCAAGGTGATCGTATAGTAAATTTATAGGTAACCACTCTACTGCCAACACATATTTACAGTTAATGTTTATGACAATTGGATATTTCTGCCAACATGTGAATAGGGTGTATGTGTATTTATATTAAACTAAACTAAACCAAACTAAAATACTAACTTAAGTACATGCTAGGCACCTGGAAAAGGGAGCAATTTTTCCTCTGACTTCTCAATACTTGTCTTCTCAATATGTGTCAAGCTCCACCTGAGAGGCAAATCTAGTAGAAAAGACTATTGTTCTACATTGTGGCACATTCCTATATCCATAGAGCACCAGACAAAACCACACAAGTGGAGGAGCATTCTCTAAGATTCTAAAGGACACAGGGTTATGGCTCTGCAGTCTTTAAAAGACATTCTTTAAGAAATAGACAGAGACAGGAAGCAAGCAAGAAATAAAAGGAATTCAATTTGTGTGTATTTGTGTGTGTGTGAGCACTGGAGTGTAAAGACCACTCTTATTTAAAATGTGCAATCTGCTTCCATGTTTTCCTTTAGTTTCTGGCCGTCTCTAAATAATATGACAATCAACAGGTGCCTTAAAAAAACAGAGATTATGCCATTTTTATTGGCCTATTTAAACACATATGCGTGCATGCATGCAAAGAAAATGCCAGAGCACCAGCTCCATCTACGACTCTAAACAAAGTGATTTATGATCCTCCACTGATCATAATGAAACTCAAAGGAAAAAAAAAAGTAGAAAAATAAGGAAACAGGCACAGAGCAGAAACATATCAAGCCCAGGTGCACATGGTCAGCTGGACAGACAGGGAGAGAGAAAGAGAGAAAAAAAAAGAAAGAAAGAAGGGAGAGATAGGGACAGAGCGTTTAATTCACTGGCTTGGCTAAGCAGTGGGCTGGGAAAAGCTATGTGTGGGGGAGGGGGTGGATTGGCATGCAAATAAGGTCTGCATTTGGGCGCACGGAGCTGAGCGGGACTTTTAGGAGAACCAGTGTTCACCTCCCATTAATATCACACACTGTTAATGAGGAGCTGGGAGATTGTGGCAGAACAGGTGCTGGAGCAGCTACAGAATGGGAATAAAGAGGGCAAAAGCAGTGATCCGAGAGGAATGCCTATGTGTGCTGGGACTGGTGGGGTGGGGGCAACTGCAATGTTCCTGGCCCGAAGGGGGGATACGGCTGGCCCACAGGAAGTTTAAAGTCTGAATGCATCCGATTTAAGTGCATGTGAATATTCATATGCAACTGCATTTCCTACAATTCAACAGTTGGTCAACCCTAGTCTTCAGTGTCACATGATCCTTCAGAAATCATTTAAATATGCTGATTTGAGGTTCAAGTAACATTTCTCATTATTATCAATGCTGAATACATTTGTGTTGCTTAATACTGGAATAAAATGTTGCTTAATAGTGAAAAAAAAAGAACAGCACTTTTTTGAAATATAAATATTTTGTAACATTATAAATGTTTTTGCTGTCATTTTATCAATTTAATGCATCCTTGCAGAATTTTTGCTAATTTACAGGTTTGTTTTTATTCTTCAGTTTAACAGACTGAAAGAAAGCTGTGATATAGCTTGTCATGTGATCTGTTTTTCAAAGATGAAAGTGTGACCGTCCAATGAAAAGGGAAAATGTTTATTCAATTTTAGAAAATCTCCATCAAGGTATTCTGTGTTGTTTTACTGTGTTTACAATCAAATGCTTGACAATTTACAGTCTCTACTGTGCTGCTAACTAGACCACAGTCCATAAAGTATGCTGTAAATCCAAAATAACAATACAAAACTGCTACATAAAACTTGAAATGGGACTGCCAGACTTAGACACACTAATTTGATATCCCCTATAACAAGCATCCTTGGTCCGTCGCCCAGTCCCTCACATTCCTTTCGTGACAGTGTGCACACGGCTGGAATACAAGATGAGGATTTTGGTGCCAATTTCAGGACAAGATACTTAAAGAGACAGGATAACAAGTTGAGAACCTGAAACATAAGGAAACTGACAGGGAAGAGCATTCCAGCCTCAGCTGAACGGTACTAATGATTGACTGCCTGAATCGATAAGTAACTATTGAAAAAAGTAGGAAACTGCAGAATCCAAAACAAGCAAATAAGTTTTAGAGGGATATATTGAGTGATTATGTGCCAACATACAAGAGAGAGCTCAGAGCAGCTTACTGGTGATATGAAACAAAGTCTCAACTTTCAAATATTGTCATTTGAGTAATTTAAACTAGGGATGTCAACGATTAATCGATGATCGATTAATTGTCGATAAGAGATGCAATCGATTAAGGCTATCGATGGTCGGTTAACCGATTCAATGTTGGGCTGCGTGCGGCTCATGCGCACTCAACACGTGCGAGCGGCTGTGAGTGACGGTGACGATATATAAAAGCATCATCATTCATTCACAATGTACAAATTAAGCTTTTAATGTGATTTAAACTTTAAAGTACATTAAAATAGAAACAACATAAAAGTTCTTCAACATTAAATGCAATAGAAATGTAGTTACTAATCATTTCATCAGATAACTGTTTTATATCGTGCGCTTTGCAGGGCTGCGGGACACAGTGACAGGACAGGTAGTCTATTCATTCCTACAACTTGTTAATTCATTCCTACGAATTATTAATGTGGCAATTGTCCATGTTTCATTAATTTTGTTCCCTAAATAACCCATGATTTAAGTGAAATAAGGGAACAAATTAATAAATCGAACGAATTCTTAATTCATGAAATCTTTAATTTCCCTTCCCATGTTTACCACAGTAAGAGATGCGAAAACAGTTATTAAAAGCGAAAGATAATAAAATAAACCTGGGAAATTAGAGGGTTAGACTATGAAGATTTAGGAAAAGAAACAATGCCTAAATATACTGAATTTGTGGAAATTCGTGACCAACCGGCAAACCAGAACAAAGCCGCGTAAATGAAGACTATGGGGTCCAAAAGCATGGTCGCGATCTAACATTTTCCAGTTAACCTATTATTCCTCTAATAAACAAAGCTTTTATACCACACTTGTCATAATCAGATCTTATCATTTCTAAATAAATAATTGCTGGATTCAAAACAGCGATTAATAGGCGCTGTGACCGACACATTCCTGGAGCGTTCAGTTTAAATAGACCGTAGTATACCGGTCCACTCTGCTGTTATGCCAAGGACGTTTTTGCTCATATGAAGAGGATCATCTTTTCCGTCTATATGCGAATGCGTGTTAAGTACAAGCCTAGTTTACATTATAAATAATAGTTTAACATTCAAATACATTGCGAATATGGAAACATTTCGATTTGTGCCGAATGAGACATGAGCAATAACCTCCAAATAAATCTAGCCAAATCCGCGCTCGCTCATCCTCGACTGCACGCATGCACTGTCACGATCTAATGCGCTGTATGCCGGATTTTAAAAAATCTGACATTTTCTAGGACAGAATCCAGCAGGATCAAAATAATGTGAGCAACTGTGTTTTGGTGCAGCAGCGCCGATGTAGTTCACTTAATGTGCAGCGCAGTCACACGCGCTCCACATTTAGGATAATTTTATACAATAATGTCAGTTGAAAACATCGCAATTGTGCTTTAAAATTCAACAACGAGCACCACAAAACCATTTAAAGATGCGCGTTCAGCGTTCTCCGTGCGGGATTGGAAACTGTCAACAAAGTAAAATGACCTCAAAAGTATGGCGCGCTCTCTTCATTTTATCAAATGATCATAATCGCATCTATTCATTTTATAATCCTGCTACTAGCATTTTATTCAGACTAAAACCTCTTTAATTCAAGTGAGAAAGCGTTTTGTGTGTGTGTGTGTGGCTTTTGCACATCCTGTCATACCGCTGACTGCGTGCCTGCAATAGACGCATTTTGCAGTATTATGGTTAACGATTAATCGATTAATTGATCGTTAATTTAAACGACGATCGATCATGGAAATAATCGAAATTTGACATCCCTAATTTAAACAATACCGTTTTTCAAGTTCAAGTCCACAGACGTTAATCTACTGACTGCTTTGTTGTCGGACAAAATTGCGCAATCGGCGTGATTGGTCAGGTCGCCTGTCAATCAAACCCCCGAGAGCAGCAAGCATGGTGAATTGAATGTCATGTTTTAATTTGATATACCAATCAAAATGAATATATAATACAGACCTCCTCTGGAGGGAAATTAGTTCAGTCCAAACAGGGCTTAGGCCTGATTTTATTGCTTGGTTGATTAATATTGTGTATGTTTGTGCATGTCTGCATATGAAAACAAATAAACAATTGAAGGATATGATGAAACAAGCCACAGCTCCTGTATAACATATGTGGCTAGACACTGTCACCATTCAGATGGAAAAAAATGCTGTCTTGTTTATTTTCACTGTCTGCATTTTTGTTAGATGATACAGTGGAACAAACTCTAGTGTAAATTTTGACCCTCATGCATGCAAAGAACATCTGAATAATCAGTCTGGGTCCCCAGTATTTCAAACCGACACACAAACAACCAGAAAATCTGCATTCTTGCACGTCTTCCTCCTTCAAAAATTAACTTGACTACATCATTTTGGGTTCCTGACAATCAAGTAACACCCCATCATAAAAGCCCAGTGAACCAGAAAATCAGCATGGGGTTAGTTAGGTCCAGAGCATGGGAGGGAGATGGTTGGTTTGGTTTTATGTAGCATTTGTCATCACACCATGTGTTGGGCCTTCTCCCTGGTGACCAAAGAAGGTGTCCGTACTGAATAACCACTGACAAGGCCAGGATTGAGATGAAGGCTGAGAGGTTAATTGAGTCTCTGTGCTGTGCTTTCCTCTGTGTAATTTACTGTGATTAATGAAGCAAGGTTACTGTCAGACTCATTTTTACAAATCGAACAAAGCACAGTAATTAACTGCAGTTCTGCAAAGGGGCTGCAAATACTGTATGGATTCACCAAAACATATTCTTTTATATAATTTAAAAGGAGACACTTCAATGGTGTAACTGTTTCACATGTGATGTATTGAGGCAAGCTGAAATGCATAAATGCATATTTAAATAATTATGAAGAGCATTGTACAAGCTTTTCAAAAATATGAACATATAGATGTTTCTGGAGAGCTTGTACCATACACCCAGAAATTACTTGAAGATCTATTGTCACACAAATAAATGCAATAATGCATCACATATTACTTAGATATAAACAAGCTACACCCAGAGTATCTCCTGAGAAGTGGGTTGCTGAGGAAAGACAGACATGCATTTCTACATGTACTTTAGTTACTTTAGGGATAGGGATAGTTCACCAAAAATGATTTACTCACCCTCAAGCCATCCTAGGTGTATATGACTTTCTTCTTTCAAATGAAGACAAACATATTTATTTTAAAAACATTTGCTTGCTCTTCCAACCTTTGAATGGGTGATATTCAATAGTCCAATAAAATTCCAATAAACTCCACTGAGAAGACTGTTTTTTTTAACCTCTAATTCTTGACTGGTATTTCGTTTTGCTTTCTCCTCTGCACTTCTGAGTTTGTCACTTCTCACTGGAGTTTACGCTACTATATGTAATTGGAAATTAAAGTGCCCAATTATAGTAGTTTATTTTATTAGATTCAAGTTGCATTTGGAATAAAAATGGTTTGCATGGATTTTTCTGCTTATTATTAGTGAAAGAGAGAGTGAAAACATTTAGCTAATTAAAGCATCCTCGGATGCTGATATCTGTTCTGTTTTATTATTGTAATTTTAATCACACACCTGTACTAGCTGCATTTCGTATGTGCATGCTTCACATGATGTGCCAACCACAGCTACAGTAAAACAAGCAAGTCTTAGAAGTAATTGAGAATGGCATTATTAGTTAAGACTTCAGTTAAAATTTTTGAGATGGAGACAGGAAGATGCTGGAGCCTGAAAATATTTCTCAGATCTGTGAAGGTAAATGCAAATAGAATGAGACAAAAATATGTGGGAGGTTTAAGAGGTAATGCTGGAGGGGCGGCAGCAACCTTACCATAACCTGACTAAGACAGCAGCGCATGAAACTTTCAACTAGAACTTTCTCTGGTAGCTCAAACTTTACTTCAATGAAAATCTCCAAAGGCACACAGATCACAGAAGTCTCATCAAATAGGCCTTCCTGCCCAACAATGCGATTTCCAGAGCGAATGTTTCATGTTTCACGTCTTCTCCTGTCTGCGTCTTGTCAACATTTCTCTTAGCAGCTTCTGTGCCTTGTCAGAAGTAACAGAATGAATACTAGACAGAGAAATATTCTGGAAATAAAATACCTTTTTCTTTGTTTTTTCAAAGGCACCTGTTTAAGTTTTCAAAGCTAAAATACCAGTTCAAATTCAATTCTGTGTCTTCCAAACCCATACACTCATATCATTATCTTTCCCTGATAAATATATAAAGAGAGAAATGATAAATGTGTCTCATGGTTGAATAAGTAATGCGTTCTGCAGCTGACTTTAAATTTAAAAGTCAAGGTGACAAAATGGAAAAAATTATGTCCTGCGACCAGCTTGCCTGTGTATGTATTCTTTTATGATATGGACGGCTGTATTTATTTGTCAACAAATTCACTGGGCTTATCGCTGGGATTGTGTGTGCATCAATTTTCTAGTGTGTTCCCTTCAGAGGGATGTGTGCCTGCATAAGATTTGCGCATTTGCCAGCATGCACATTATAACCTTGTTATGTCCAAATCTGTGTGCGTTCACTGCCATCCTCATTATTTCATTTATTTAATCATTAATTGGCATACATTTATATTAAAGTACAACTGATTCCTCCAGTTTTTTCTTCTTCTTTGGTACAGGAAGAAGATCTTGGCAGTGTTAAATGCAGGATTTCTTTCCTAGAGAAATGGAAACCAGACAAAACAAACAGGAATCTGCTCAGATTTCCCTCATTGTGACGCTGACCTTGTTTCTCTCACTTGGACAATCTAAGAGGCTACGGACGAGGGAACAGACTAGCCAAAGATAGAAACTGAATTTCTAGCCAGACATGCAAAAGTTTCTCTTCTGTTGAAAAAAAGTGAGTAACATGAGTGGCTCGTTCTCACACTAGATTAACTTTAAATCTTTGTAACTTGATGTGAGCGCTTCAGACGGCATTTATCATTAACACCTGTTAACCAGATTAGCTATTCAGAGTGGAGCGGGTTTGTTTAACAAGGCTATAGTTGCATGTCCTCAATTTCAAATTAATCATTCACTTGTGACAAGTGTGACTGAAAAGTTTACTCTAATCAAATGTTGTGACAAAACATACAGTGAAATCTGATTCCTGCTGTTTGGACAAGACTTTGTTCACCTGAGCTTTCTACAGGTTGAAACGTTGAAATAGTTTGCTTACAGCTGGCAGAGACCTTCTCATAGTCAAATAAGAATTCATATTATGAGATATTTACTAGTGCTTTCTAAGGCAACCTAAAACATTCGAAGAGGTTCAGTGATGAGAACAAGCCTAATACACAAATACACCACAGAAACCACATAGAATGCACTAAATCTATTGAGTTCACGCTAGCAATAACATAGTAATGCCCTGGTAACAACACAGAACACCTGAACCACACCCTGGGGTAAAAATCTAGAGCAAACCAAAACCACATAAAATGCATTCAAACTACTTTCCCCTGCTACTAGCAACACACAAGACCTCAGAAAAACCTCACAAATCACTCAGAACATCTTAGCAACTGCACAGAAACACAATGGCAATGACCCTAACATAGTGTTGATGACTTTTGCATTGGCAAGCAATTCTAATGTATCACAAAAAAAAAAAACGATGACATTTATAGCAAACTCATTTAAATGTGAAAAATCTACTTCTGCGGTCCTGCCAAAGCTCTGGGCTCAGTGCTGTAGACTAGAGTATGCAGCCAACTGCACTGTGTTCAGCTCTTGAGGGAAAAGGATAGAGAATTGTTGTTCCTAATTAATTATGATGAATTTACTGCTAGATTACGCCAGATAATGCCCATGTCATTATGACATTACTGCCATTAGAGATTTGAATTACAGATACTTTGGTGTTTAATGTGTTCTTGTGTTTGGTTTGGAGGTCTGGAGCTGTGTATGTGTGTGTGAATATGAATGACTTATTTTGACCCTAGGGACTGTGAGTGAAGGGGAAATGTGGGTTAATTAAACAATTAGATGTAAATACATGGGCAGGTGGTCTACTGTAAAATGGAACAAAATGGAAAATCCAATCAAATACGATAACAGCTCCTTAATCCATAGCCTGGCATGTGCCATCAAAAGGCAGACACACTTCAGCCTGTTTTCTGTTCTCATTTGCCCTGATGCAGTCCACTTATTCACGGCTGGCCAAAAAGCCTATTTGGTTTCAAAAGCACTAAACTACCTGTGAGTGGGTTACCTTGCAGTTTGTGCACACAAAAGCAGTAGTTATTTTTTTTCTTTGGAGTGTAGGGTCCCTGATGCATTTTAGAGCAACTAAAACCCTGGGTTGGTGTTCCATTATTGGAGTTCAATTGTTTGCCCTTTAATGCTCCCGATGAAATGCGGCACATGGCATGCGTTCCAGCCCTGTCGACTCCAAAAAGTGGACAAATGTTTGCTGTGTGACGAGCCACTAAGCCTGTAGGGAATGACACCTCTTTCTGCAGCACCTCAATCTCTCACTCGCTCGCTCTTTCCATCAAACTCTCTCTCTATCCATCTGGACAAAAGCTATGAAAATGCAAAATGCTTGACCATTCCACTAGCATTCTTCTTCTGTTCAGACTTGCCCCCTTTGTCTGATTAATACCTTCATGTCTTTCAGAGTGTCCCCCTTCCCCCTTTGCCCACTTTAACCTGAGCTCCAGCCCCCCAACCCTAGACAAGCCATGCTCCTCATTATACTGCCTGCTTCCACTCTAGTTCCCAAGATTAGGCAAATGAGCTGCTCAACACACTCTATAGACTCCCCTCAAATTGCTAACTCTTTTCAAAAAGTCTAAACAACAAAAAATGGGAAGGACTGAATATTAACTACTCTCCTGTTTGTCCAGCTGAGTCACAAATGCAAGGTTCTTCTTTCCGCCTGACACAGAAACTGTTAAATCTTACGAAAATGGTGACTGTGGCAGCAGTGATGAATAATGAAAACAACTTAAAACTCCAGAGCACACTCTTAATAACACAAAAATTCTACATTTTTATTTGTGCACCTAAAACCCCCTATGAAATCACTGGATGAGTGCTCCTTTCTTTCCAGTGTGACATATTTCCATATTGCCAGGATGACTCCAGGATGAGCCATCAATATTTTTTGTATTTTTTTTAAGAAGACATTTAAATAAGAATATCACCCCTGTAAATATTTTAGAGTGAAAACTTTTCAGAGTACATTAGCATATAGATCACCTAAAAGCTTATACGCAAAGACTAAAAGCCTATAAGCAAACTCTAATGTTGATTTCACAGGGGTCTGTTTCTGAGACTTCAGGCATTTGCCCTACAGTCCTTACTAGGGTTGTGACGATAGATGATAGTATCATGTATCGACCATAGTCAAAGATATCGACGCTAGCAGATGTCTCTGTCGATAGTCAAGATGATATTAGGCTCATTCTCCTATGAATGTATTAAATTATAATTATAATAACTATTGTTATTTTAATTTTTATTAGGCGGCCTATTATAATTCGGCTATCAAACTGCCCAGCTATTTCACTTCAACACCGCATTTCACACAAACACACACGTGCAAATGAGGATAAGATCTTGAAGCTGGTGAAGAAGTCTCCATCCACAAACAGATGTTCATTGTCTGCAGATATAATGTATTTCATTGCAATTAAACAAGTAATCTGAACGGCCTATATGTGTGCAATATTTTAAACGAGCCCTCACTAACTTTTAGTTTAATGCCACAGTTATGTTAGAATGCATCACATTCATGTTTCTGTGGTGGTGCGTCGGCCCGCCATCCGGAGCACTGTATGACTAAAGCCTCTGTTTATACTCTCCGCGTCCGCGAGTCCGCTATGGACCGCTAGGTAAGCTTGACGTAAAAATCATCATCGGAGAGTGTGCACAGAGGCTCTGAGCGGACGACTGTGTGTCTCCCATTTTTTAATGACCGCGCGGTCAGTAGGCTTCAAAAGCACAACTGCACATGTGCAGGCAGTGTGAAGAAGCCCATTGCTATTCGAACCTGTGCAATCCGTCAATAAAAGAATATAAAAACAGCCAGCATAAGGAAGTATAAATGGAAGAAGTACGCGTCCGTGCTGTCCGTGTGCAAGTCCAGATAGCTCACGCGGAAAATATAACACAGGCTTAATGCATCAGTTCAGTTGAACTCCAAATATATGAACTTACCTGTTTTGAATACTTTATCGTGTTCGTTTATGTCCAATATTAGTGTTAATATAGTGTATCGTCAATCTCATGGACTGACGATATGACGATTTGAAAAATGACCATATCACCCAACACTAAGGATGGGTATAGTTAAGGTTTTAATGGTATTACTACTCTTACCGATACTGCTTAACGGCCCTACCGGTACTTTGTGTTGTGTTAGGCAGTCGAAAACTTTGCATTTCTTGAAGATGCTTAGACCGATTATTTGTGTTTCTGCCCTTACATGCAAAAATGTGTTGCACTTATGACAACGAGTGTTGTCTGCATCAACGCTGGTGTAGTATAACCAAACTTTGGAATGTTTTGCTGTCTCCGCCATCGTCACTCTTTGTATTAAGCAGGAGTTTTCTTACTGTATGGGCCCGTTCACATATCACGTCTAAAAACGCGTGGAAAACGCTAGGCATGTCGCTTTCTGATTTTATTTTATTTTTCTCCCCAAAGCCTTCTGGCTCTTGCGCTCCTGAGGAGTCTGCCGTTGCTAAGCAACCACGACCGGCTCTCTCCACGAAGACGCAGAAATTTCGGCAATGGATAAATGGATTTGCAGCACTAAAAACTGCTTGCAGTAGCACTGCTACTAAATTAATAAAAAAATCCCTATACAGCTATCAGCTGTTCCTTCATCTTGGCTGTGCGCATACTGCGCACCTACATTTGAAATAACGATCTTGAGTGATATGTGAACGGCCCCTATGCGTGTGTATGCGCCCGCTCATTCTTGTGTGTGTGTGTGTGTGACTGACAGACAGCCTCCGCGGCGCGCATGAGAGATTTCGCAGATCTCACAGACAAACGTCTGAATATGATCACACATTACAAATGTTCGATTAGACAAAATTTGCACGATAACATTATTAAGCAAATCTCTTCACCATCGTCATTCTTTATTATTAAGCGGGAGTTTTCATACTGTTATGTCTGTGCTTGCGCCGCGCTCGTTGTGGTGTGTGTGTGTGTGACTGACAGACAGCCTCCGCGGCACGCATGACAGATCTCGCAGACCTCACAGACAAACGTCTTAATATAATCGCACATTAGAAATGTTTGGTGAGATAAGATGTGCACGATAACACTATTAAGAAAAAATCCATAGTACATTAATTGTTTTCCCCTCCAGTACCGAAAGCAGAACCGATACCATCAGATCTTACTGATACTACGGTCTTTCATAATTTAGCCCCGGGGCCATTTTAATACCGGGTTTCGGTACCCATCCCTACCCAACACTGGTACTTATATTTTTAGGGATGCACTAATATGGATACTGGTAAATCAAACAAAAATTATATTTCAGAAAATATGTCCATTGCCATTACAAGATTTATGTATAACTAGTGGTTCCCTGCATTATTACAGGAAAACGTCTTGTGATTGCAGTACTGAGCTGCTGCAATGGAGCAGCTTTAATGCGCAATTAAATTCAAGAAGAAAAACCACAGAGCAATAAAACGAAGAGTGAAGTAAAAAAAAAAAGCTTGTAAAGGGAATAATTAAAATGTGAAAATAACTGAAGGAAATATCTGTTTGTTAAATGAAATCAGCTAACATGATTATTTTTATTTATTTTTAATTTTTTTCTATACCCAATTTTTTTTTTTATAAAAAATGCTATGAATATACAGGTATCAGTTTCACTATCGGCAAGTTCCAAAAATAAAAACATCGATATCGGACTTGATATGTAAAAAGTGTTATCAGTGTGCATTGCAACACCGCGAGAAAACACTGAGAGATATGCTTGGATTCACAAGATTTAATTATTTTTTAAAAGCACCTCTTCCAACCCTGTTCAGCTAAAAGGCATCTCTTTTTTTCCACTCTCTCCCTTTATCTCTCTCTGTTTCTTATTTCTAGATAGGTTCTCAACTGACAAGGTTGTAGGTCAGTAAGCAGCAGTGTGAGTGCATGTCTGTGTCATGGTGCCTCAGGCTGAGATCACAGTTGCAGTGGGCAGTATGGATGAATGCAGCACAGAAGGCACGCATGAAAATCCTAACATGCAAGGACAGAAGATCTGGAGCCTTTCACTGTAATGAAACAATCTGCTGATGGTATAGTGGGCTCACAGACAATGTCACTTGCCCTCAGTGTGTGGCAGGGATCACTGATTATATAACAGAAAATACAATTAAAAGGCATACTTCACTGAAAAAAAAATTTCATTATATATGATCATGTGTTTTTAAACTTGTATGAATGACTTTCTTCTGCAGAACACAAACGAAGATGTTTTGACTATTTTCCATAGAATAAAAGCAGTAACCAGCTGCCAAAGCACAATAAAAGTATCATAAGATTGACCCATATGATTTGCACACTATGAAGTCCTTGTCTTCAGAGACACTTATTATCTAGAGATGAATAATCATAAATTACATTTTGCAATAATACTCTACAGTCCACAGTAGTGCAGTATATGGCTTGAACATAGTAAGATAATTCTGGATTTCACATACATTATATTTTACCCAGAGTAAAATGTCAAGTATCTTGAGTTCCTCTCAGACAAGCTGCCATCTTTGGTGTAAACAACACAAATCTCACCCTTTTCTCTGATACTCTCTACAGTCTGGTATCCTCTTTAAATGCAAGCACAGCCATTGAGAAGGTGACAACAGGCAAAGCATGATGAAACGTCCTCCTCTTCAGTATTCAGTTTTACGGGGATTAATCAGTTGAAAGCTCTCAGCAAACTTCCACAAATGTCGGACCTGATGGTTGAGAGGCATTACTGCTCTTTAGCATGAAGGATGTGCATTAAGAGGGAAGGAGAGAGGAAAAGAGCAGGAGAGAGAGAGAGATGTGAATAAGAGATGAGAGAGTGTGGTGATATGTTCCCCACTAAGGTGTTAGATGCATTTTTGAGGCAGACCGCATGTCAGATTACATTGTGTTGGACTGAAAAGCATACTTGTACAGGTGAATAGTGATCAGCGCCCTGAGGAAGGGAGGGTGAGAAAGGCAGTGTGAGATGAAACAGTGTAGCTAAAAGGGTGAACCATGGAATGGCATCAACACACCACTCATATAAAACTGGGAGACAGAGAGCGAAGACACCTTTGTGTCCTCTAGTATGAATAATTGCATCTGTTGGCACGTAGAAATTCTTCTATTTTGTGTGCACGGTTGTGGATGTGGCACATTATGCTGTGAACTGGCAACAAAAAGTGGATATAATAGACTGCATCAGTATTTTGTTCAGTACGTAATTGCCTCAGGGGTGATGTATCAAGCCTAGGTGACAAGCCATGAGTGGGAAAAAACTATAGCACACTGCTTAGTCATCGCTCAGGTTCATGGACACCCTTGAGGGCCACTACATTTCACATTGCCCAGAAAAAAGACCAGGCTTTAGCACCCATTTCTCTCTTACTTTCACTTTAGACATAATAAACTGTGTTTATATCTATACCTTGTGTGTTTTTGACAGTATTAGCACAATCAGAGGATAACTAATATAACTTAGTAATCAGGTGCTGTTTGACCGGCATTTTAGTGTATGGATTATATTTTGGGTGGACGGACTCTGAAAGCACATGTTAGAACACGAGCGAATAAAACGCTTAACAGGCAAGGCCTTAAAGCACACGCAAATATTGTACTTTTGTGATTGTAAATAAGTGCAGTGTCTCGTTTAACTCTACAATTGAATTGACATTTGATGTGAATGTGTCTTAACAAATTGCAATTGGAGCTACAGCCACTAGACATAATACAGCATATTCCTTGAGGTAGATGTTGGGTTTTAATAGCAAATGTTTCATTATATTACTAGTGTTGCCTTAGTAGTAGTTTTTCTGCAGAAGCAATTAAAAAGAAGAGCACATTGAAATCCTGCTGTGCTTCCATTGGCACTTGGCACACACACACCTCTCTTGCTTTGACCATCATGCCTATTTTTAGACTCTTGTTATTGTATAGCAGCCCTGCCACATCTCTAGCGGTGTGAAAGATGACTTTAGAGCCAAACATAGGGCTTTACCTGGTGAATCCCTCACACAGTACAATTACAGCCAAAGAAATGATTCTGACATTTGAATTTAATTAGCACTGTTTTTTTTAAGGCAATCACTATCACTATGTTATTGCACATTATTAAAGTCAGGGATTTGAGCAAACCCCAACCCTAAATATTAAGTTTCAGCATTTAACTCATCATTAACAATAAATCATGTGGCTTGTTCAAGAGAAGTGTTTTTCCACTTTTCTAAGTCATCTAAAACATGATTTTCACCTGGTGAATAATGCAATAAAAAAATGTTTCCAAAGACTTATTACTGTGGATTCACACTGTCGCCGGCGAGAACATCAAAAATCGCTCTGGCCACCCTGCCAACAATGCTGTAGAAAGATTTGTGGATGCTTTGATGTAGATTGAATGCTTATCTTTTATTTAAAGGGGCCAAAATGCAAACAAGCTTGTTGATCTTGTGCAGACTGACCAGAAGGAGGGTAACGTTAAAAGTTAACTCATTAAATAATGTTTTGGACGAACTATTGAGATCATTTACCTAATAATGTATAAAGTACTAATACCACACTGTAAAAATACTCTGATATAAGTAAAATTCCTGCATTAAAAATGAAAACCTAAGTATGAATAATGGAACATTACTTAATGCAACTACAATCAGGAAATTTGATTTAAAGGTTTGAAAGTGAATGGGACTATTATACTATTATTATATTATTCGATTTTTGGGAATCCCCCCACAGCAATAATCAACCCCTCCTCCATTTTGCTTGGGAACCAATGTGGACGGAACCAAAGTTAACAGGGCTGCATCCTCTGGAATCCTCTCAAGCAGTGGACTTCTACGTTCTGGCTGGTTGCCGGCGGACCGTGTCATAGCTCATTAACATAAAGTTGACCTGATTGACGCCTCAACGCCTCTCGACGCTGGCTCACATTGAAAATGAATGACTTCAGGACACTTTTCTCGACGGCGACGGTGTGAACGCACGGTTAGCCATATGTAGGGTTCAAGATATCAAAGACTTGAGGATGGTCTCTTTAAACTTAATAATACCTACCTAGCAACAATTTAGAATACACTTGCAACCACACTTAGTGTTAAAACAACTTAGAACAACCTTAACATAGCAGGAACCCACAAGATCCAAACATCATATTTTCTTTTTAGGCATTGTAAATAAATGTTTTCTCAACAACCTGTCCCCTTCCACTTCAAGCTTTGCTGTAAACAAGTATGGTAAAGCAAAAAAAAAAGAAAAAAAGAAAACAAGCTCAAGGATGACAATGCAAACTCTATTTGATACCTTTGAAGAGTAGATCACAGCCTTCTCAGATCACTTTGAGAGGTGTAAAGATCAGAAAGGAGCAATGAGGTTTGGGTTAATGGAGGATATTTTCTGACTGAATAGACTCACTCAATAAATCCAGCTGTGTCTTTCTGTGGCACTCAAATTACTGTAGGTCACTTCTCTTAGATAACACATTTAACATCGGCACTGACCCAAAATCAATGAGTGTTGGCTTGCCTCGCTTTAGAATGCAGCCCACTGCCATGTCAATAATCTTACAATTTACAGAGTAATCCTCCTGCAGCTGCTGTTCACTTCATTTGAGCGAATCCCATATAGATTATGTTCCATTGTGACCAGAATGGGTTTTGAGTCATAAAATGCAATTCTGTCCTGCTAAAGCCTGGTGGCAGTATTGTGCCCTAACACTGACACCTGTCACTCAAGAAGAAAACTCAGAGAAGGGCCGTGTTCATCAGAGTAAGTTTCCATTATTTTACTAGTCATAGAATGGGAAACGTTATATTAACCTGTTAACAGCGATTTTCTGTTTTCATATATTGAAGTAAAGAGTGATTATTTTCATAAGTACTGCGCTTTCTTTACTCATCTTGTTTTTGTATTTGCAATCAATGCAGCTTGTGCATAGTAACACTTTATTTCTTTGTTCAAATCTATTAACGGTTACACGATTAAACTTAATCTTGAAAAACTGAGAGACAACATTGCTACATTAAATTCTGTAAAAATGTTAAGTTGGTCCAAGTGCCATGGATTTAATGCCTCATCTGCGGTGACTCTTCAGTAAGGTTCATTAGTTAACATTAGTTAATTACATTAGTTAACTTAATAACATAAATTATAATGAACAATATTTCCACAGAATTTATTAATCTTAGTTCATGTTAATTTCAGCATTTACTTATGCATTATTAAAATCACAAGTTGTTTTTGTAAACAATAATGCCCTGTGAACTAACATGTACAATGAATGACTCTATTTTTATTAACATTAACAAAGATTGATAAATTGTGTAACAAATGTATTGTTCATTTTTCGTTCATGTTAGTTAATACATCAATGTTAACAAATTATATCTTATTGTAAAGTGTTACCATTTATATTGATTCAACATACTATTAAACTTGACAGTATTT
Organism: Carassius auratus; assembly: GCF_003368295.1. Lineage (NCBI taxonomy): Eukaryota > Metazoa > Chordata > Actinopteri > Cypriniformes > Cyprinidae > Carassius > Carassius auratus. Next base: position 278,205 of record NW_020528252.1, on the reverse strand, counting down.
TCTCTCTTGTTATTTTATTGGAGCTGCAAAGAAGACAGAGAAAGCCAGAGACTTGTGCCCTGCATTTATCAGTATCCTTATGTTCATTGGATGAAAAAAAACCTCAAAGTCCAAAGTACGGTTCAAAGTCCAAAGTATGAGAAAAAATGTGCTGAACTTATTACCCATCAGTTGCTTAGTAACGTTTTTGTAATTTTATTAAAGGCATGTGACAATGTAATACTAGCAACAAACATCTTCACACAAATCTTCACTGTTGTCAACAAAAAGAAGCACTGAAATCTTCAATAAAACAATACAAATTATAATAATAATTACCCTACAACAGCTTTTCTGCAAGCCCAAGACTCAAACTCACAACCTTTGGATAATGAGTCCAATGATCTAACCATTAGGCCACAACTTCCTTGTGGTGAGGAAGTCTATTCTAATGTTTTAAAATAAGTATTTTCTGCTCAGCAAGACTGTCTTTATTTACATTTAAAAAATACATGCCTGATTCAAGTCTCAAAAATGGCCAAAAATATTATTCTACTAACTTATTATTAATTTAAAGTTTGATATAATGTCTGCTAGAATGTAAAAAAAAATAATGTTCGGTGTAAATTAAATATTTTTGAATTGTTGTTTTTTTAATTAAATATTTTTAAATTGTTTTTTTTTTTTGTAATTATATATATATATATTTGATAAATTATATATATAAAATTTGAAAAAACAATGTTCGGTATTCGGCTTTTGGTGCATCCCTAGTATTTATCTTTTACAAAAACAATAAGGGTCTCAATAAGGGTGACAGCATTAGATTACAAGTAAGAATACTGTTGTACCATCTGAACAAACTGATTCACTAAAGTTAACTGGTTCACTAAGATGAATCGGATTGTTGAAAAGAATCTGTATGTTTGAATGGGTTATTTAACAGATATGACAGACATTTTTTTCAGGACATATTTGATGATTAGTTCATTCTGCAGTGATAAATGCAGAATACAATAAGACAATAAGAATGTAATTTACAAAAAATTTACTTATGTCACTCTGAAAAATAGCATCATTACTTTGAGTAAGCTACTCCCCAAAGGATGATCCAATAGCACAACAGATAAAAAAAACTCCTCTAATCTCCATCCCAAAAGACCCCTTACAATAGTGTTAATTTCGTCAGACGAGAAGAGACGAAATATGTTGTCAACGACCTTTTTTTTTTCATGACTAAGAAGAGACGATGACAAGACTGCACCACTGTCCAAAAACGCTGACTAAGACTAAATTAGCATGCATTATTGTTGATGAAAAAAGACGAGATGAGAATGTTTTGTATAAAATACTGTTGCTCAAGTTACAGGTCTCATATACTCATGTTGCTGCCAGCCTGTGGCTGCAACATGAAAATGAACACACAACACCCAAATTGAACACGAGTGATGAGCGATGACGACATGCTAGGTCGAAGGAAGAGGCTCGATATTTGTGTGTTATAAATAGCAGCGGTCATTTATCAAGAAATAAAATAGTCTGTCTGTAGAAAGAATTCGTCCACGCACCGCTCAAAAAAAAAAGCGCAAGTCCACCGTCTAGGCAAGCTTTTTGTGTTAAATTATATTTCCTGTCACTGCGCAGGCTCTTTTATTGTACATGACAGCTTAAGTCCCGAAGACCGGTCTTTGCATTATGATTAAAAGCAGTATCAATAAAGTAAAAAAATGTGATCAGGTTAATAATTTGTGAATGTCTCATAAATCAGAAATTGAAAACCAGACACATTTAACATTTGCATTCAACGACAAAAATCATTCAACAAGTGTATTTTGTCAGCTAATGACATTTTACCAATGTTTGAGATATGTGAAACACTTTTTTTTTTACTGAAATGTTTATCAGTAATAATCTCAGTAATAATGTGACTAAAACTTGACTAACAAAAAAAGATATGTAATGACTAAATATGACTAAAACAAGACTATGACTAAGACTAAATTAAAAATAGGTAACACTACTTTACAAACAGTAAAAAAAAAGTCACAAACAACATGAATTCTGTCAATTCATTTCCGACCATCACACTCACTCTTTATTATTTAATTTTCACAACTTTCCCAAGATCTGATACAAGTTATGTTCGAAAGCAGCAATTTAGCAAGACCATACTTTGTCTTAATGAGGATAAAAAAGGAACAAAGTCTGAACTCTTTCCAGCTACACTGGAAAACTCTTTGCTTTTCTATCAAAACTAAGAGCAGGAGGCATTCCTCAGGCGAGCTGTGCCAATCAGTGCTAAAGTGAGGTCAAAGTGTCACTTCCCCTCCCATTCCTCATTGGCCGGTGTTTATGTCACAGCTTTGAATGTAATTCTGTTGGGACAGAATATGTAATTGGGTTTGACTGAGTGTGAGTATTATGTATCTGTCTCTAAATCACTGATGATTAGGCTTTGTTTGATGTGTGAACATAAGGTTTCACTTAAGACAGTGAGACCTTGACAAAATTCAAGGACTAGATTTCTGTGAAAACACAGGCCCTTCCTAGTGTGATTTTGCAGATGATGGTCCAATCATTGGGTGTGAAGTATGGGGACAGGGTTAATCAAGGCTGGTATTATTTGAGGTGTGCTGAATTTAAAAGTGGCTGTGGGCTTGTCTGCGGCTCACAGCTTTGTTCCTTTGAAGTTCAAAACAAAACCAAAAAAAAAAAAAAAAATTTAAAAATACTTACAAGGAAATAGCAAGAACCAACCTGACATCTAAAAGAAAAAAATATATATATTTGGAGATATGATTTAAAAACTATGAAACAGTCATTTTATACAATCTTATAGCCTCCAGTATGCTACAGACGCTACCAGGCATTTTGTTAGAAATCCAGACTAAAATGGACAAATATATATAAGGTTATTTCTATTTCTATATTAACTTTGGACAGGACAAAGTTGAACCTCTTTCACTCAACTGAGCTCTCCAACATGTCTGGAGCATGTGTGTTCCCCGCTCAACCAAGGCCCAGATGTGATGTTCCATCTTCATCAATCACTGCTGTGCATAATACACCATACTAAGGACAATCTGGGAATGGCGAGAGAGGGCTACATCTTCCAGACAACCATCTACAGCTTCTAGCAGTTTGACAGAACTGACAGCCTTGAGGCTAGTCCAGGGCAGATGGACCACACTGTCAGGGTGCAGATGAGTCACGGCAAGACATCAGAGAGGGTGCTAGTCAAGCAGAAAGTCCAATCTACTGAGCAGGCAAAGATCCAGCTGTAGCCTGACTTAAACTGCATAACAACATCCAATCCATTTAGCCACTGGAGCCATCAGTATCCAAAACGTGTATAATGACTCGAAAAGAGCAGATTAAAAATCTAATTTTGTGTCTTACTGCCTTAATTCATGTTTGTACACCAAATGGGGCTAAAATTATCCAGCAACTCCACGGCCGATCAGTTTAGAATGCTGACGTGAGCCTCACCATTCTCGAAAAACGAGGCCATCGTTCACCTTAATCATGATTTTAAAAAACAATCTAAGTAAATAATCTTTCAGGACAGACAAAAGAAGAATCCCTGGCTTGGTTTTTACATCTATTTCTGCCGATACTTCAAACACTATGAATAGCACCCTAAGCTCTCGCTCTCTCCTCACAATCAATGGGGAAACAGTTCATTGCAACAAGGCTGACACATATATCTTGGTAGGCTAGTATGCCATAGAGCACTGATGCTGGATTTGATCCAGTAGAAACATTACCAGCGCCTTAGGCGAAAAGTCAAGTAAGTATACAGCTCTCTGTCCTGACTGAACTCACTTCATGGTCTCCATTCCACTTTTTCTCTATAGTACTTTTGTGCCAGCTTAGATGTTGAGTGCCAACTAAAGTAAGTTGCCAAAGTTCTAAAAATCGCAAAACACCAGAACAATACCCATCATATTCCTTCAAACCAGCTTGAAAGATTAAAGCTCAACAGTGATAGGAACAGGTGAAGGTGTGTGATTGGATAGTGTGCACAAGCGCCCTACCACCATGAGTGAGAAGTTGTTAATTCATACAAATAGGATGGTCCTTTATGAATTAAAAAACAACACATCTGGTATCAGTTCTCTTGGCTTACCTAATGCGAAGGAAATAAAAGCTAGCTACAGCTGAAGAGTCCATCACTGCTTCTGTCATCCGTCATCAGGCACCGTGGGGAAAGGTTCAAAGAGTATCAGATGCATTCCAACTCCAGTCTTAATTAGAAAACTAGAAATGATTTTTCTGCACACAGCTAATGCTCTGAACTCTTTCGATCAGTGTAATGTATTGACCTGCCACGATATGCCAAGACAGATCTGAGTAATGAGTATATTAAATGCACTGCTGACAGAGAAAGCAGTTTTGTATGCTTGTGTAAAACTTGTTGCTTTCCAACAAAAATATTTGATTATTGTTTGCAGAAAGTCCCACCGGCCTCCCAGACCTGAGCACTGCATATACAATCTATCTCGATTCGAAAAGCTGCCTCCAAACCCACAAAATGAGAAAGGCAGGGGTCGACATGAACTCGTCACGGACTGGGAGATTGACTGCCTGAAATGTCTCTCATAAATACATTACATTAATACATTTATAAGTATTCTGTTTTTCTGCACAGCATAACAGTGTGCTTAAAAAAAATCTGTTTGTTTTAAGTAAATAATTAATGCATCAACATTGATACATAAATAACTTCTTTGCTCTATTTTTTTTTTTTTAAATGTGCAAAAATATCTGGAGCCAACATGTTATAGCAATTGAAGGAGATTAGTGGGTAACACCTTAGAATAAGGTTCCATTAGTTAATGTTAGTTAATGTATTAATTAACATGAACAAACAATAAATAATACATTTATTACTGTATTTATTCATCTTCGTTAATGTTAGTTAATGAAAATACAGTTATTCATTGTTAGTTCATGGTAATTCACAGTGCATTAACTAATGTTAACAAGCACAACTTTTGATTTAAATAATGCATTAGTAAATGTTGAAATTAACATGAACTAAGACTTAAAAATGCTGTAGAAGGATTGTTCTTGCTTAGTTCATGTTAACGAAAGTAGTTAACTAACATTAACTAATGGAACCTTATTCTAAAGTGTTACCAATTAGTGTAATCAATTAAATATATTATAGTATTAATATAATTTATTATTCTGTAGAAAGGCTAATGTAAAAATGTTAGTTTTGTCCTTTGGCTCGGTTGTTGCAAAATTTAGCTGCCAAGATTTTTAATTTCGGTGAATTACTAAATAATATGCATGAGCATTTGCTGAAAGAAAAATTGATAACAATTAAAACATCCATTTTGGCTTGTACTCACTGTACACTGCAAAAGCACCCACAGCTGCAGTTAAAAACAGCTGAGGATGGATATAACCTGCTGACTGATAATCTACTGGTTGTAACCTTTCTGCCACATGTGCCATTGGGGTTCTTTTTGTACAAGTTTTAAAATTGTGCAATGCAAAGAAGAGAGTGCAAAAAACACATAGTTTTGTCCTTCAATAATGTGAAATATGAGAACATACCACATCATGTTAGCACAAACGCCTGAACAATAACTCGAGCTGCCTGAGCAAAAGCAATTTTCTTTGCAACATGCACAAAATAACAGCAAAATAAAACGTGTCATGTTAACAAAATGCTGTCATCAAGGTCTTACAACAGGAGAGGAATTTATTAGCAAATGTTTTCAAAGGCTTCGAAAGATTTTTTTTTTTTTTTTATGAATTGAATAATGAGTGACAAGGATACATTTTAACCTCTCAAAAAGGTGAAACAAATGGGCTAACTTTATTCTTTTGCCAAAACGCATTAGTTGTAAGTTTTAAAATGCTTATCCTCTCACTGGAAAATACAGAAAAGCTTTTAGCAAAGATCTAACAAATGAAAACCACAGCCACACATGGAGAAGGCTCTCAATTACTCTTTACAATGGGAGGTGTTTTATTCTGGACAAGAACCAAAAAGCTGTGAGCATTGTGTTCTAAGAAATGAATCAAGATGCCAATCTCCTTTCTGTGCTGAGTTGTATGAATGAGTCAGGGGCTCTCATGCAGTATTCATATCCTCTACAAAAGATTTCCTTGGCTGATAAATCTATTGCTATCTGGACATGGACAGGGTAATGTCTGTGTCTCATTTTCAACGGACAGAAGGGCAAAAGGGAGTCGAGGGTGAGAGAGGAACCTGTTGATTCTGTTTTATGTTCTTTTCCTCCTTCGTGTCAAAGGCAGTGAGCCTTTAACAGAAAACAGATGCTATCTGTTTGCCCATCACAGACTGACAAAAATTAGACTGCTTTCTGTGCATATACTGCACAAAATCACCATAGCTGAGAAAAGTAAGTATATTTTATCCATAAAATTCTTCTGAGATAGGTCAGTGATAGTTTTTTTCTAGATTTGTTTTAGATTGTGTTGGTCTGAAAATGTAGAATATGTTTAATATGTGTGTGTGTGTGTGTGTGTGCGTGTGTGTGTGTGTGTGTGTGTGTGTGTGTGTGTGTGTGTGTGTAAAATGTGAGAAGAAATATTCTTTGACTTTATTCTGTGGAGTTGGGCTACTAAGAAACAACCTAGTAACCACCCTGAACAACCACATATTAACAAATGATGCAATAACTGTTTGTATAAATTACTTAAAATAATGCTGTATTAGTGATTTACTTCTGATAGAAGACTGAATATAAAACACAAAAAGACAAATAGCCCTGTCTGCCCAGACTAACTGAATAACTGTTTTTTTCCATTCAACATAACAAATACATCTGAAAAAAAATGAAAATATGTAATTCGGTGATAAAGTGCTAGAGCCCTCCAACAAATCATAAACAGGAGGACTACACTACACAGGCAGAAAAATCCTTTGGGAAGTTTCCTCTGGAGATCACGGATGCCTCTGCATTATCTGACATAATGTGGGTTCTTTTGTTCCCCAGAGGAATGGAGAAACACTATTATGAGTATAGCAGTTGAAAACGTGTTGAATAATGCATGGCAAGTTAATTAATTCACAGGGTGCTTTGATCAAACAGTGCATGTTCTTACCACCCTTCCCTTGAGAAGGATTTCAACCCTGTGTCTAAACCTTTCTCGGCAGGGAGGCCCTCCACTGTTTCCCTGACACACACACACACACAGACCAGGAGAGCAGACAGGTTTGCTGCCGAGCCTGGATGATTGTCATTCTCCACCTGTAATCCTTCATGACACACGCTCAAACACAATTCTCTACAGCCACAACTGGGAATGTGACTACCCCATAGGACGGACAGGGCCTGCCTTTTTCCCTTTCTTTCTTTCTTTCTTTCTTTCTTTTGGTCTCTTCCTCTTTTCTACTTCTCACTCTCTTTCCTTTGTTTTGTGCAATTGCATTACTGGTTCATTGGCCTGTCTGGCAGCTTTGACACATAAGCCCCTTTCACACTGCCATTCCGGCAAATACAGGGGTAAAGTGTTCCTGTAATTGTTCCCTGGTCGCTAGATTTGGCACTTTCACACTGCCAGTGATGACCCGGTATATGTGCGTGCTTTCACACACAACCCTAGAAGATCCCGTAACGACACGTGACATCAGCGCGTGACGTGTAATGTACGAGTCGACAACGCTTGACACGTTATACTTTAACTGAAGCAAGCAAACGATCTCGGCGTCAGCGCAGAAATTGAGGAACTAACTGATCTCTGCTTCATTACAGTTTGCACATATGTTTTCATCGCGAATGTTGATCTTCCTTCAAAACAGCCGGTAAAAGAGTCGCGCAATAACGCGCGTCATCACTTCGATACGGAATTAGATCTGGCTTTTGTTCACACAGCGCTCGTTCCGGATCGATTACCGCAATGTTACTAGGTCCCCGACCCGGGTTCAATTCGGTAATCAATTCCGGGACGTGGTTGCTTTCACACAGAAGGTGACCAGGCAATGTTACGGGAATATTGCGGGTCCGACGTGCAGTGTGAAAGGGGCTATAGAAGGTGAGAGGAAACCTGAAGCACTAAGGCTCCCACATCTGGCCCGGTTTTCAAAGAGAACACATGTTCCTCCATGGCCCTGAGCGAAATTGTGTCTAACCGATTTCTTGAGCTAAAACTCTTAAATCTTTTGCCATTGATGAGGTCTTAATACAAAGCAGATTGACAAGTTATGTTTCCTCTACATTGATCCAGCCACATCGCCCTAATACTGTTAATATTTTACTCTTTACATAAGCAGAACAAAAAAAAAGAAAAAGAAACAGAAGCAATGAAGCAGTTTCACTTAGATCTGTCTCCTCTTTCTCCTCCCTAGAAGATTGTATTTGAAAGAAACAGAAAGAGAGGGCAGAAGAGAGCTCGATTTCCAAAGAACAGAGAGTGGTTAGAGACCAAACAATGGAGATTGAGGTGGCAGCTGAGTGCCCATCTTGGAGTGTAGTGGATTGTGTTGTCTAAGAGGTCACTGAGCATTGCCCTCCAGCTACACAACTCAAGTGAGGCAGCTTAAGACACTTCTCTTCTCTTGGTTTCAAGGATTTGAAGATGCCATCTAGAGGGTGCCAACAGCAAACCAAAATAGTTCATAAAAAAATCTTATAAGTAGACTCTTTGTGTTCACACCTGAAGCAGTTTTCACCTCTCGAGTGGTGTGTAAACTAGACCATTAAACAATAGTTCGCTCCTTGAATTTAGAAAACACCAACCTTATGCTAGTTTCCCTAGGCTGCCAGCTTCCCATCGGAATGTTCTGTTAAAGTGTTTTGAACTTGCCAAAGGATAAAAAGGTTAAACGTGGATCTATTGGGAGAAGCAGGGGTGCTGCCAACCAAGGTCTCCATCCATTATTCATAAAACATAGACTTCTCAATGCAAACATTATTTATGACACGCAGCAGATCTATCCCAACCACATGTGCTTATCATCAAGTTCTGTAACAACCAGAGGGTGATCTAAATCACATGATGCTGCACAAGTTTAAAGAAAAACAATCTGTATTTTGTGTATGCATGTACATGCACGAGTCTCTGACCTAGCTGTGCTTTAGAAAGAAATGGTCCAAGGTGCTGTATTGGTGAAAACAAACTAATGGCATCTAATGTCCTTAAAAAAAGAGGCTATAAAGAGGCTTTATAAAGAGGCTAAATAACATCTTTATTTACTTATTAAAATGGCAAATTGTTTTTAAGTCTAGGCTTAATCTATTGTAATCATTAGTGAGCAACCGATATATCGGCTGATATTCTGCATTTTTCAGATAGCGGCATCACCTGATAAGTTTTTCTGCTTGGCTGATGTGTTTGAGACAGGACTTTTATTTTGACGGCTCTGAGAAAGGCAGCACCTGAGCACACAGTGCTCACATTAGTCGTCATTAACAGTTCTGTCTAATTTGGATAGAAGTCTGCCTAATAATCAGAACTGTTAAACAAAGGAATTAATGTATACAAAAAGTATTATACCAATTGCTTTTATATTATTAGTAATAAAAAGGCAAACATTATAATATTTTCTCGTTTGCCATCAGCATTAAGCAAATACGCATTTACATCATTTAAACAAATCTCTGAATGGATAATGAACATTTAATTTCACAAACCTTGCAAACTTAGTCGAATCCAACTGTGAGATCTTGTGAAGTGTGTATTTTTATCCATCATGATCGCGTGTTCTCTGTGTGATGGTAGATCCGTGTGGATTGAATGCTTTCAACTTTAAACTTGTGATTTTAAATTATGCTGCACTTTATGCATTTATTCACTGTCATAATAACGTTATTTTCTCTATGTGCTTTATGTAGAATGAGTGTTACCATGGCTTTATTCGAAAAATATGATTCCCAATGCACACAAACTTCCCAGAATACTGAGTGCCCTCCCTGTTTGTTACAGTGTTTACTTCCTTTTAATAAGTATGTTTATTTTACACATTTATGTTTTAATCCATTGTCAAATGATTTAAAATTTCTTAGAAATGAGTTAAAATTATAAATATTGGCTTTATATCGGCCCCAATGCTTTCCATGATATTGGCATCAGCTGTCAAAAATAAAAAAATATCGATCCACCACTATCATGACTAGTTAAATAAATCAATAAAACAAGAGCATATGTGTGTATCTTTCACACAAGATACTTTGACTCAAGATACTAGACTTCTACAAGTGTTAAATAATTTTTTACTTAATTTGGGTCTGTAATGATCAGATTATTTTCTAGTAGACTTAAAAAAAAAAGGTTTTTTTTTTTTTTTTTTACCAGTCAACAACGTGAAATCAGTCGCTTTGATCTGTACAGAAAATTTTGTGAACAAACTTTTGTCTAATTGCAATTTACTGTTGGCATGGCAAGTAACAAGTGGTTGATAAAAATCAAAAATTACTTTCCTTCTAAATATGCTTTTTATAGAGCATTGCATCTTGGGAACAGTCTTGAGTACACAAACAGGGTATCCTGGGCTCATTGACCATATTTTAGACACAGTCAAGGTGTTGCCGTGTAATTCAAAGGCTATCCATGCCCTTGACCCGATGTTCACACCTCACAAACTAATCCAACTTTAGGCCTCTCATTTCCATGCGCTCAGGCGAGACGTGGTCTCCCGGTCCGATCCTGCAGGTGCTCCAACAGCTATATATCACCACGCAGCAGCCTGACTATATGTTCCCCACAAAAACAGCTTCACATGGCATGTTTTAGAAGAAGCGTGGGACTATTGTTCATCCCTGACAAGGTTTTTTTTTTTTTTTAATAAGTGATCCTTCCATCCCCATCACTCAAAAGACCCTTGCACCATGTACGTTAGAGGAGAGGGACATTTCGGCAAAAACCCTGAAATGTTCTGTGGCCAAACTGTGTAATCAAAACCATGTTTTTCTAATCACTCTATGAGGCAGGCCCCTCTGACAAGAAAGAGTCCATCAAGGGACTTGCATGGTTACCGCATGCATGCAATACGTCTGCTACATACCACCGCAGGCCACAGAGAGAGCGAATGTATCAAGAGGCAGGCCTGCAGTGGGAAGACGCCTTTATGTCACCAGCTCCACACAGTGTGTTGAGTTTTGGGCGGCTCTTAATAATTCACTCTAAGCCCACCAGAAACATTCCATACAGATTTATGTTCTCACTTAATCACCGGCTACTGTTTAATTAAGCTAATAATAAAAAATACCCACAGACTGATTGAAGTAATGCATAGCTGCTTTGCCAAATGGGAGCACAAAGAAAAGCTCTGTTTCATATAAATGACTTACTTGGACTAGTAAAATAGCACATGGCAAGAAATCAAAGGAAGGAGTTTTAAAGGGTGAGAATAATCTTAATAATGAGAGCCAAGGCTTAAAAGATCTAAACATACGACAGTCGAGCCAGCGAAAGTCTCGTTCATCAAAAGCAGAGCTGTGTTTTCCCAATGTATGACTCTGACGGCTTTCGAACAAAAGAGAAATCAGGTCGCTTAATGCTGTAATTGATATGCTGGGCTACTCCTATGAGGACGTGGAATCATAAACAAGGGAAATTGGCTGGGTGGTATTGTTTATTTCCCTAGAGTGATTAGGCAGACTTGACTTGTGATGAACAGTGCAGGTGGCAGAGATGTCTATGAATGAAAATGAAAACATGTCAATAAAAACACATAAAAAATCCACACTGAATCAATCCAATTTACAGTTTATTCTATTGGTCCCAAGCGTAAAAATCATTGCCCTCCAATGATTTTACACAGCCACTGTGGTTGATGCTGATGGATTGTGGGTAATGTTTGGAATCAGGGGTGCTCCGATTGATCGGCTACCGATCACTATCAGCTGATAATCACGTTGGGATGATTGATAGGCGGTCTCTAAAAAAAATTATCTCAAGCTGACTGCACATGGTTGCAGGGATTGTTTCTGCACAGAGTCTATTGCTGCGCTGCAAGCACTGAATTAAAGTAACAGTGAATTGTTTTCAGTTAATATGAAAATGGATTGACACAGATTTAGTAATTAGACCATAAATGCATTTTAGTAAAGTCTACTGTGATTCATAGTCAACACATATGGCTTTTTGGCTAGGTTTAAAGGGAAAGAGCACTTTTAGATTAACAAGGCGATAAGATGGCACTCGTGGAGGTTGAAAAACAAAGCTATTTATGAATGGCAGGATTTCTTGTAAGATATTTAGATAAAAAAGGAAAGGCAGTAGAGCTGACTGTTTCTGTCAATGGTAAGTTTGTGATAACGTAAGAAAAGTAGTTAAAAAATTTAATTCAGGCCCTGAATAAATGTCTAAAAATCCTGATTGGAGTATCACTATATATACTTATAAATTATAAAAAAAAGGCTTTTAAAAGATCTCTATCAGTGATCAGAATCAACAGATACTGCTTTCTGTGATCGGCGATCGGCCTCAAAAATCCTGATCCCCTACTTGGGTTGACAGCCTAGCTAACCCATGCACATGACATACTGTGTAAGTGTCAGATAAAAACGGCATTCAACATATGCAACGTGAAAAATAACATTCTGTACATTAACTCCATCAAATGGTTTATTCATTTTCATAGAACTGCCTCAGTGACAATCCTCCTCTTCACATTTATTCCCTCGGGAGGCTGTGTAGATTTTCCAGCTGCCTGCCTGGATGATCCATGATGATTATTATCTGAAAGGTAGAGCTGGTGGAACGTATGGAAAATAGTCATCATTCTTTGGTATATTGCGCTCCTGTTTCAGTGAGCAGTGTTACTTCATGGCTACAGTGGTTCCACACATTGTTTAACCAATCCCAGCAGATGCATATCTTAATAACTTGACTAAAAATAAAAATATTTCTTGGATGGACACACTTCAAATAATGAAAATGATAATAATAAAATTGGCAATGTATTTGGTTTGTCCTTTTTTTTAGTAGATTCCCATTGCTTACTACTGCATTTGACAATAGAAACAAAACTACCTCTCATTACTGAGGCTCCATATTTCCCACTGATTATTGCTGCTGCACACTAATCGATGGGTTGAAGCTTAAATAATGAATTTCTTATCATTCTAAAGACATCTTTTATCCTTACATTCTTGAAACGTCAAATGATCATCTCTGAATAAATTAAAGCTGATGAGGATCCAAAATCAACTTTTAGCCACCCCAGTCAGTAAATGGGTGAATTGAGAAAACGCACAGCCATAAATATTTGTAAGTATGCCGTGAAACTGTATGGCATCATTTCACTACAACACAGATCAACACATCAGTTACAAAATTATAAAAACGATCAACCACTTTCTGTCTGTCATAAAACTGCACCTGCCACACAAAAACATGAAGGCAAGTAATTCTATTTATTTATTTTTTTCATTTGTTTTAATGCAAGGAATAGTCAGCATGCGTGTCACCAGTTTAGGAAGAGAAAACTTTAAGCATACTATTTCATATAGAATATTCTAAAAAGTATGACATTTCTAAGAAGGTTAATAGACAACTTGCAAGTTTTATTTATTAAATAAACCCTTTTCTTTTTTATTTGTTTTGTATTTGGTGCTTGGCAAATGTTAGATTTGAACCCTGACTGCAGGCATCCTTATGACTACAAACAAGACAATATTTGGAAGTTGACCAAATGAGGGTTTCAATGTCTAGACATATTTAAAAAAATAAATAAAAATAAAAAATGGCTCACTAATTGTATTGACCATCACACCCACCTGCTGCCCCTTGCTAAGCTCAACCCAACCACGGCACTTGGAGATAAATCAGACAACATAGGTCAGTCCCAACTAATTGGACTGCAGCTGCTTAACCCCTAATACAACATAACACTACCCTTCTGTTGCAGTGACCCCTGACACTTTCTTTATCCCCTCACCTTTAATTCCAGCTTGAAATGTACTATATTCTGCTACTTTCTAGTGGCCGATGTGCGGCTTATAGTAATTGCTGTAAGGAAACATTCAATTATACACAAATAATAAAAAATTCATAAACATATGATTATGCCATCTATTATGACGCTGTTATCTCAACTTCAGTTCAGAACAACAAAAGATCACAGACTTTCTGAAGGGTTCATAGTACTTCTGAATTAATAGGAACAGAGTATGGCCCCATCCGCCCTTTGTGAGCACAGTCAAGTCACAACTATGAGCCAAATCACTACCTCAGTGACAAGCTAATGCAATAATATGCAAACATATAGCTCCATGGTAACTCTTTTTCTCTCTGGCGCACTTTGCTTAATTTTGATTAGATCGGCCTGTCAAAAACAGCCTGGACTTTCTAAAGACAAGCGGAGGGAAGTCAAATACCTGTATTTAATTTCAAATCATAGTTTGCCATGGAAAAGTGGCAAGTGGACCCCAAACATATTATTTCAACACAATTCTGTCACCAAATGGACTGTAGTATGCAAACATAGATTAGCCATGAAAAAGTCACAGGTGGCCTGGGAATGGAGTCCAGGTGTTAATCCTGTATGGAGGAGGCTGACACATAGCCCAAAACTGTGTTTGTTCCAGCTCACATTGCACTGCCAAACCAGTCTGATTCTTGCGGAAAACAACCAAGTGAGAAGTGTAATTCAGCACTAGTGTGGAAGGAAAAGGCATCAAAGCAAAAACACTGTGGTAGTAATCAATGAATGTTTATACTTAGCAAATTAACCCAACTTGGCTGCTTATTCTCCTGCCTACAGTTCGACTGACCGGAATGCAGAGAATTCAGTTTTTTAATTACAAAAATAGAGGGAATTCACTTCTCAAGTACAGTACTCTGGGGGACATAGACTGCAAGGCATCCATCACAGCATTTGGGAGTCTAAACACAATGAAACAACAAAAAGGCATCATATGGCTAACAGAGACCCTTGAACTCCTTCCTGGAAAGAGGAAGCTTTCTGTGTGTGAGTGCATGTTGTGACCCAGCCTTGTGCAATGGAAGAGTCAGCATCATAGTGGTCTGAGACAGTTTTTGTGTTTGCCATCAACAGGGGGTCAAAACAATAACACTAGGCCGAATTATAACAGAACCCGGGGTCACAACCTCAAGGAGCGTATAAGTCAAGCCGTCAGCCCCTTGCAGCCAGAAAGAAAGGATGT
Organism: Carassius auratus; assembly: GCF_003368295.1. Taxonomy (NCBI): domain Eukaryota; kingdom Metazoa; phylum Chordata; class Actinopteri; order Cypriniformes; family Cyprinidae; genus Carassius; species Carassius auratus. Next base: position 263,131 of record NW_020528252.1, on the reverse strand, counting down.
ATGCAGTCAAAACTTGGCAGATGTCACGCGGCGGTGTAAATACTAGGAGACATCAAGTGTGTGTAGGGTAACAGTAGTTCAGGTGAATGCAGCCTCCCTTTGGGATGGCAGATGAGGAAGCAATCGACCTGCCTTTATCTCTGAAGACAGACTGTATTTTGGCAGACACAGTGCAGTGCTGTGCCAGTTCAGAGGAATTGTGTTTGTCGAACGCCTTGATGGAAGGTAGATGTTTAATAGTGTGGTCTGACCTCCTACTGTTTTTAACTTCAGCTCAAGAAGATTGTTCTTAAAGGGACAGTTCACCCAATGAAAACTTTCATCATTTACTCACTCTCATGTCATGTCGTTCCAAACCTTTTTCTTAAGCAGAACTCAAAACCATATTTAGAAAAACTGCTATTGTGTATAAAGTATAAAAAACATGGGAATGTACAACCATCAAACCGCTCAGGAAGGAGACAGATTCCCAGTCTCAGAGAGAAATGTTTTTTTGGTGCGAAAGGTGCGAATCAACCCCAGGACAACAGCAAAAGACCTTGTGAAGATGCTGGCTGAAACTGGTAAGACAGTGTCATTATCCACAGTAAAACGAGTCCTGTACCACCATGAGCTGAAAGGTTACTCTGGGAGGAGAAAGCCATTACTTCAAAACCACCATAAAAAAGCGAGACTACAGTTTGCAACTGTCCATGGGGACAAAAATCTTGTCCTGTGGCCTGATGAAACAAAAAATGTAACTGTTCGTACAAAATGATAAACGGTATATTTGGAGGAAAAAGGGTGAAGCTTTGAAGCCTCAGAACACCATCCCAACTGTGGTAGTATAATCTTGTGGGGCTGCTTTGCTGCAGAAGGGACTGGTGCACTTCACAAACTAGATGGCATCATGAGAAAAGAAAAGTATGTGCATATATTGAAGTCAGGAAGTTAAAGCTTGGGTGCAAACGGGTCTGAAAAATGAAAAACAATGACCCGAAGCATACCTCCAAATTAGTTACAAAGTGGCTTAAGGACAACAAAGTCAAGGTATTGTAGTCACCATCAAAAAGCCCTGATCTCAATCCCATAGAAAATGTGTGGGTGGCACTGAAAAGGCGAGTCTGAGCAAGAAGGCCTACAAACCTGACCCAGTGACACCAGTTCTGTCAAGAGGAGTGGGCCAAAATCTCAGCAAACTATTGTAGAAAGTTTGTGGAAGGATACCCAAAATGTTTGGCCCACGTTTCGGGGGAAATTACTACCAAATACTAAGGAAGTGCATGTATATTTCTGACTTTGATGAAAGTGAATAAAAAAAATACATTAAATATTTCCTTCAATAACATATTATAATAAAATATGTTATTATTTATTGATCTAAAAGATAAAAGGTTTACTCTGATTTAATGTATGACAGTAAAGAAATAAAAGTTTTTGTGGGGGTTTTTCTGAAGTGTATGTAAATATCTGGTTTCAACTCTATCATTTGCATTTCATAACACGTGAAGGCAGGATGATTCATTTGTTTGTTTGTTTGTTCTAATTTTATAATTTGGCTACTTGTATGCATGTGACACTGATCCAATATTACAATATCAACTGTATGTGGATACTGAATTTGTCAAAAAGCTTTGTGATTCCCGTAAATACCAATGGTCCTGGAAAAGTGATTAAGGTGGCCTTGCCTGCACAAGACAAGGTCTGGTTTATGCAATTAGGCTCCTTTAATTAGCCCCTTAAGACAAGCCAACTGAAACTTAATTAGCTAAACTGCTCCCAGTGCCACAAGCTTAGTGTACAGTAAAAATCACATTCAGAAGTCTATATGTAATGAGCAAAGATAAATTCTCCAACATCATAAATGTAACCTCCAACACACTCCTGGTGATGTTACAACATGTTTGAGGTCGATTGCATTGTGACGTGTATGACAGATGTTCATCCCCTAAGACCACCTTTTAACTGGGCGTATCATTATGGCTACACAAACAAAGAATGAAAAATGGGAGTTCACATATGCATGAGTAATCACGTTGCTCACAGCTCTAAGGAATAAAGAACAGCCTGCATATTTCATTTTAAGTGTGTTTTGCACAATGCTTAGTAAATTGCAGGAGACAGTTTTCTCTGCATCTGGTTACAGTAAAGATAAATGTTCTCACAAACTGGGCCAATGGGAATGAGAGATAGCTATTCTGATACACCAGTAAGCACTCAGACGTAATTAAATAGACTGATTAGGATACATTAATCTATGCATGAACAGATTAAATGATCCAACCATCCGTGATTTAAATATGTTTTATATAAAGTCTCACTAGCTCTGTCCGAACCTCGGCCTGAGCCTCGTCTTGTACTGCAGACTGAAACAATTATCACTTCAAGGTAGAAAAACTCAACTATCATTTAGCTGTTTAAGAAAATCCCACATGACCTTCAACCACACTCAACCGATCCTCTGTAACAGTATAGTATTCTGTAGCATACAAACCCTCATTTATCCTTTCTCTACACTAACACTAGAGACAGCCATGCTCAGGTTATGGTCAAGCTGTCATGTTATTTTTAAGAAAAGGATATGGCCCTTCAGCTTTGAGACACTGTGTAAATAAGCACAGAAATAGCTAAGAATATGTACAGAACATAATGAGAAATTAAGATATAAATGGTTTTAATTGATTATTAACAGTTGCATTCATGTTTTTAAACCCCTTACAATTGTAATTAAAGTTTGTTTATAGCAAATATGTTATTGCAAATTTGTGAAACAAAACTTGGAAAAAATTACCAAGAAGGAGAAAACTGTTTCTTTTTTAAATCACTACAAAGGCAGTAGCCAGATACAATGTAAAAAAAAACAATGAGCACAAAGAGAACAAAGCCTAATTAAAAGTCATTAAACAATCAACTCTTAAAAGTTTTAAAAACTAATTTTAAAGGTGCAATAGGTGATTTTCTTCAGAAAAGAAAATGTGCTCACACACATATTTTGCATGTCTCGCTTACTTAACACAACCAACTTGAGCTATGTGAGTAAACTGTGTTCCAATCGATATGATCACTACACCGTGTTCATTGCTCCCTACTCCCTGAGCAGGGATTTACTTCACTTCGTAAACATGGACTGGAATGCTGTAATGCTTCAGTGAAGCCCAAACCATTCAAATTCTGAATATATTCAAAAATAAATATAATAAAATAACTTTTATATCTGGCACATATGGTTATTTTACATTTCTGTAAAAGAATACAAAATATATATATTTCAAATTTGGGCCACTTTTAAATGTGGTTTTAAATGCAAAATATCTGATACCTGGTAATTAACCCTTTCGAGTCGATTAACGCATTTTATGCGTTTTGAGTCATTTTCACCTGATAACCCCAAAAAGAACTTAAATTACACTCTCAGTTTTAATCGTACAGATAAGAGCAATACATCAATCGAATCTGTAAAGGGTCTAGTTTTTTTTGGATACAGACATAATAACAAAAAACCTTTGTGCACTTATAAAATAAAGATAACACACAAGGTGCGCTGTCTACAGTCTTTGTCTCCGCTGATCGTCATGTACAAACATTTCATTAAAATGAAGTGTAACTCCGTGAATACTCAACGAAGAGACATGAGAGAGATATCTATAGAAAGCCTGGAATGTATACTTTTAAACTAAACAAGTGCTGCCGAAAACAAATATTCTGAGATAAAGTAATCCATATGAAAACAACGCAATGTCTGTTTTTCATATCTCCGCTCATTATATCTAATGTGACCACGCCCCCGCGCTGAACGCGCTATTCAGATTCAAACTGAAGCGCGCGGCTTGAATACGCCCACACAGAAGAAAAAGCAGCCAGACTATTCTTCAAGTTTTTATTTTATTTTACTGTTTGCTTCGCGATGAGAGGAATAAGACATAAATCACCCCAAAAAGGATGTGATGTGGTTGAGGATTTGAGAAATGGATTTCCTCAGAAAAAAAGACTGAAGCACTTTATTCAGCAGAGATCATAAACGTGAGTAAGTCTCTTTTTATTTATTTGTACTAGTTTTCACTTAACGTGTAAACATTTTACTAGTTAGACTTTTTCCAAATACTTTTTCCATATAGATATACAATACTATACCATTCAAAAGCTTGATGTAAATAATATAAATGTGACAAATAGAGATAACTCTAACAAATATAAAAAACAATGCAGTTCTTTCAATTTATTCCCCCTAAAAAAACTGAAAAATATTCTCAGCTCTTTTCAACATTAATAATAATAATAATAATAATAATGATGATAATAATAAATGGGGTTTATTTGGTAGAAAATAAGATTGTTAAAAGGATTTCTGAAGGATTGTGTGACTAGAGAAAGGATGCCAAAAAATTTGAAAGTCAGCTTTGATTGTTCCTAATAAACTGTTTAACTGCTCCCCCAAGTGGATATTAAATTATGTTGTGGGATAATTAAATATATTCTTAATAAACTACAAACATAAAATTATATACTTTTATTTTGTTCTCACATTCTTTCTTGTAAGTCCTCCCTCACAGTGGCACAGTTGAATGAGAGGCTCATTATGCAGCTCATTATGCAGGCCTTTGTCTTCTCAGGTGTAAATCACAGTGATATTCATGATAGTTGACGCCTACTCGCATATGACTTTTACCAACAAAAAGTGTTTTAGAAAATTTAAATCAATATATTGTTTTCTGTGAGTGAGTAAACAAGATGATTTTCACATCATTCAGAAAGAAAAATTCTAGGCTACAAGCTCCAGTCCTCAACTTTTCCGGCAACCAATTGTATGTATGTGTTTTATTGCCTTATTCAAGTGATTTAACATTTTCAGTTTTTCACTAACCATGCATAACATTTTTTTTCTCAAAAATACAATCATGTACATGCATGGGTTTCACATATTATTATAGCCCAGTTTGTGCTGATTACAGTGATATTAGACTTTACCCATTTAGATATTTATAAGAAACTGAAAAAAGCACAAATGTCAGGGCATGACAAAACTTCTCAAGGCCCCAAAAATACACTTAGACTCCAGAGGGTTAAACATAGGTTTCACTACTCATATATGTTTGTATATTTTTTAAATTGTAATAAGACAGACACTTAGATCTGGTCTAAAATAACTTGGTAAGGTTAAAGAATACATTTGAACCTCTACACTGTATGTCTAAATAATGGTGGGTAGTAATGGGAACCAAGATGAAGTTATCAATCTAATGTTAAAGAACAAACACTAGACAAAAAAAAAGGAAAAGAAAGAAAAACAATTATTCAGTAGCTTTCATGTGAAGCGTAATTATGTTTCAGCCTAGATGAGTTTAACACTAACAAGCATGTTTTATTAAAAGACTGACTTGATTTAAACAAAAGTGAACTCCCTTGATAGGGTGACTGTCAACAGATTGTGGATTCTTAAATTGCTGAGTGCAAAGGCACTCTCCAAACACAAGAATTTGCTAAAAATACACAGCAAGTGCAGAACTGACACACTCATGAAACAAAAACCTTCAGGTCCAACACTGTCAAAGACAGAATTCTGGGTCAAAAGCTGCAGTATTTCTACAGAAAAAAAAACACATTTGTCTCTCTGCTATTACAGACTTTCTGCTTGTTCAAGGTAGCCCTCGGACATTCCCTTGAAACGTGACACCCGTCTCACTAGAGAAACAACTGGTACCAGCACTAATTGAAATTGTGCATGCAAAGTGACAATAGCCGGGCCCTGGGCAGCATGGATTAGACCCTGAATGGAGGGGGATTCTTTGGGAACGCCACTGTGGAGGCTGGCGTGCAGATGAGCTCCCTGCAACTGCTCATTCAGCGAACTGAGAAAACACCGGATTGGGACCAGCCACTCACTTTACCTTTATCTAATCCTGTTTCTGAACCTCTGTCACCACCTCTCCACCCCATGCTCTGCCTTTTGTTACCCATCCGAAAAACTGTAATGTTACGTGTCGGCTTAATCTGTAGTGACCCACACTCGGTGAATAGCAGGAAACGGATGGGATGCATGTACATCTGAAAGCAGATTATACAAACTTGGCAGGCATTTCAAAGTTGAAGTGTTGATATGAGGGCTAAAATGGCAATGTTAACAAACAATACCTTTAATTATCCCTCTGTCTGTAGTTTAGAGTTTTATGGAAATAGATTTGCTTGGCTGAAACCAACTTTTGCACTTGTACAAAATTCTGAGCAAAAAAAAATAAAACATTCAGACACACACGTCAGAAATTCTGTATGCAGGGCTCGACAGTGCAAGCATTTAACTCGCATTTGTGACTAAAAATAGATGTGTACAAACTAAAAAATTGATTTAAGAGCATGAGTGTGAATAACAAATGTATTAATTTCTTCAATTTATTAATGGAAAAACTGCGATACAGGCTCATATGATTGCTGAATTTTGAATCTAACCTAAACACAGCCTACGTATATATTGACTGATTTGGTATTATTGTTTGTAACACTTAACAGGTTCCATTAACATTAGTCAACTACATGAGTTAACATGAATTAACAATAATGCATTTATTAATCTTAGTTCATATTAATTTCAACTATTAATAAAAAAAATGTTTTTGTAAAATATCTTAAATAAAGTTATTTAACCTTTTATGAGGACAGCACTGTTTTTATTCACTAAATTGTATATTGTGATAAACTCATATACAGTACCGTGATAAAAGCTTCAATGACTATTGTGAAAATTTTATACTGTCACATACAATTTAATAGGGCAAAAGTAGTTACATAATTAGCCATTAAATTTTATTATTCATTTATTAATTATTCAATTAAAATTATTTAAAAACCTTGTGTACTTTTTGTATTCTGATAAATTAGATAATTGTGTTAGTAAATGTCTCCTTATATCCTCTTATTAAGCTAAAACACATCATTTGAAAAATTTGCATTGTACTCCTTATTTTCTTTTTTTATGCGCTCCTTGTTGAAAAAGGTAAGCCCTGGTATGATCAAATTGAATATTTTAACAACTTTACAGCGATAAACTATATACACACACACACACACACACACACACACAAGTCGTGAAAATAGAATTGTGGTACTAGATTATCATCAAAGCTCTTATTTAAACCAGCTGTACAAGCTATTTTTACCCTTGAACAACACAAGGATAGATATTATCTGCAAAAGACAAACGTCTGAACATTTCCTTCACTCAATATATAATCAGCGTTAAGATATTTGTATACAGTATGGGAAAAGACACAGCTGCATATGGGACGTTTCAAGATGAGAGAAAAGTCACATTGTATCATGACATTATGACAGCAAAGTGGAATGCATGCTGGGAATATTGAAATAGCTAGGAATCTTTTGAACGACTGGTGTCCTACTTACAATAGATGCCAACTGTGACATCGTAGATCAAATGCAACTCGGTCATGGCCTTATAGATAAGGTGCATAATAAACTTTTAAAATCATCAAACATTTACTTGTGATTTGTAAATCACAATGCAAATCCAGCAGCTATAGTAAAATGTAATTATATAAGTATAATAGTTTAAAATCCTATACATCACATTGTATGATTAACCAACTGATGCAAAGTGGAAAAGCTAAAAGAGAACAAAAAAAGGAAAAGAAAAACGCACAATCAGACAACTTTGAAACAGAGAAATGAAACATCGCTGAGGAGCCACAGGCACAAAAACTAATTTTAAAATTACACTGTAATTTCAAACCACTGCATAATGAAATCTGACATACTAAGCAAAAGTCCCTTGACTGGCAGCATCATTTGATTTAAAAATGCAATGAAGAGCTGAACATATTCAGTGGTCACCAATTGGGAAAACCTGTCTAAATTCACAAATGCAAATCATGCTTGTCCTTAAAAAAAAGCACATGATGCACTTTATTCTTACACTAAAGGAGACTCAGACTTAAGAGAAACAGAATCTTATATCTTGAGTGTCACTATGATGGTCATACAACTGATTTTAACTATACCAATGATTTTTCACACAGACAAGTACACATAAATTAAACAAAAGATAACTAACAGCAAGAGTTAACATACCACAACTGAAATAAAACAACTAGAAAATTACTTGAGAATTTATACACTTAGCGAGGAGAATAAAAATTCTGTTGTATAAGGCTTTAAGATTATGTCAGATCTCACCAACCCATCTCCGCTACTGCCCGCCATCACTTTGTATTTAAGGTCTAGGAAGCATTGACCTATTTTTCAACTCTCTTAATTTTTTTTCTTTTTTTTTTCTTTTTTTTTTAAGCATGATATGCTTTAACACCATTGGCTGAAAAACTATGGTGATAGTCAGAGGAAGAATGTGTAACGACCTATCACTCCAGAGTTTGTGATAAGTGATCCTTAAGGAAAATGGAGAAAAAAAGCATTACAACTAATACTACATAGATACATATACCAATAAATATTATATGTATATATATATATATATATATATATATATATATATATATATATATATATATATATATATATATATATATATATATATATATATATATATATATAGATATATGTAAAAGACAAAAATATTGTAATGCAAATGTATACATCTATATTGTATAAAAAGGTCAAACAGTTTTCCATGACCATAAGCACTCAATATGAATTTGTATATATTTTTAATTACTTTAGTTCCTTCATTAAAAGCTCCAGCTTAATATTTGAATTACAATTACTTTCCGTATTACGTATTATTAAAAAACATATTTAAATTTAAATTAAATTAGGCGTGTAAATATTTCCACATTTTTGGCAAGTCTCTGGTAAAAATACAATAAAAAATAGCCCCTTTATTCAAGTGACATAATTAATATATTAAAAAATATCTGAAATGTAAATGTCAAACTTAAATGTAAAAAAAAAAAAAAAAAAAAAATGGTGTTAATTGTATTGTACATTTTTAATTATTATCACCACACCGCACTGTTATAACTGCCTTACTGTTTTGTACTAAATACCTTATAAAACCTCAATCCAAATTACGTAAATAAATAAAATCACCTGCTTTTAGAATTTCCAGGCCAAATGTACAGGTGTGTGTTTCCCTATATTAATCAATTACATGACAATACACCCAAGTATATTTAGTTGAGAACTAAAGCCAAAAGAGGTTCCTGTTATACCAGCAATGCCTTCTTAAAATTAATTGAGCATAATTCACTGGACACAGACACTTCAAACTGCCGGGGTCTGAAAGTGTAGTCAGCGAATGATGATAAAAAACAGTATTTGGTTGTTTTGTAATTGTATGCTCACTGAAAACCGGTTTCATTGTCCAACATGCTGAGTCCAGCATCACCATTTTAGCTCTGAATACCCGCCGCACACCAGCTTAAAACAACACGTGAATATTACGAAATATTAATGGAGAAAATAAGATTTGTGTATCTATAGAAGGGGTTTCGGTGTAATATTTCACCTCTGAAATGACTGTACAAATAAGGGGCGCGAATCTCGTGCATGGTTCGCGCAAGCAGCGCGTGGGATAAAAATAACCGTTTTAATGCTCCTGTTGTATACTTAAAGATTATAAATATATTATTTTTCCAACCTGTAAAGTAATTAATCAGATGCTCACCAAATAAATCACCAAATAAATTCGTTTTTAAGCCACCTGTGAAGATTTTACAATATAGTTTGCCTGACAGAACAATCCCTATCAAAGGAATACGTTCCTGTCAGGGATAATGTAAATTAACCGTTAAAAAAAGTCTTTTTTTTTTCCGAGTTTCATTCTACATTCATTAATCGGGGGAAATGGTTTGGTATCTTATTTCTTGGATGACATTCAAAACTAACGTTCCGTGACCGTAAACTCTCAGTTTGTCGGCAAAGATGCTGGACTCGCTAAACAAGGGGAGAAACATCTTACCTTCAATAGCCAGGACCGAGGGTAGTGTCCATAAAATCCATAGGATATCCATAATTGGTTTCTTAGGGATGAAATTATATAAAGTCCAGACATTCAAATAAAATGAGCTCTGAAAGCCATTTATATAAGAGGCCTGGCGTAGACCGGCAGACTTCTGCCTTCCGTTGAATGAATACGATGCCATAAACACACTAAAATCCTAAGCGAGTTTGGACGAGACCAAAGGAGTCAGACGAGGGGGGACGGTGGTTAGGAGCGCCGCTTGAGATCAGCTAGAGAGTCAATGTGTATCAGAAAAGTCGCTTTATAAATTAGAAACAGCCTTTTAAAGATTATTTCATTCATAAGAATCGACCCAAGTCGATTCCCGTCGGACAGACTATAAAGGCGTGAAGCCAACCAACCCGAAAGCACAAATGTATTCCGTCCCACCTGTCAATCAATGCAAGAGCGTAACTATTCAGCCTTATCAGCGGATGCTCGGTAGAAGATTGTGACAATTGGGAATACAGGGTAGGTGTGAATTTAGACTGACTGTTATATGATGCATAAAGATTTAAAAAGAATAACTGAAAAGTACTACTGCTTTAATGGTAACGGAATAGTCTGTCGCCTTCGTTTTTTTCTGTTTACAACATTCTTCATTAAAAAGGAAAGGTAAGATGGCTTTTAAAATTACTGTGAAACGATGGGGATAAGTAATTAAATGCCAGGAAGCGTAGGTCATTATGCGTTTTTAATAATAGTTTCTAGCGTATTTATTCTATTAAATTGCTTAATAATGTGTGAAAAAAAAATATATATATGTGTATATATATGTATATATATATATATATATACACACACACACATGTTTAAATATAGAAACCACTTTTAATGTACAAAAATAATTGTCTGGCAATATGGGCATTTGGACCTTAGTTTTAGGGACACAGATGTTTTATGTGTAAATCAATGAGAGCAGAATGAGATACAAGGTGTCTAGCAGCTGTGACAGACTCACTAGGCCTCATTTGCAATTTTAACAATGTGTGTGTCCAACAGTATTTCCAGTGTGTTTGTGTATGTGCCTATAACAACTAAAGTGCAGTGTAAAAGGTCAGTCAGACTAAGCTGATAAAAGTACAGCAGAAAAAAAAAAATCTATTTTTTAATCCAAAAATACAATCCTACATTTTTTATTTCTAATGTTTGTAAACTAGTTCTACAAAATAATATAATAAATATAATAATGTAAATTAATTTGTCCCTTAAAAGGGTAAAAACACAGACTTTAGACATTGTAGGTCACTTGCATTTGTTCAAACAAGACATTTTTAGCATGAATTTAAATTTCCCGCCAGTGAACACTAACCTTGTGATGGAAGAATGATGTTATTTTCCAATCCCTTATTTCAGAGAAAACAGTGTTCTGGCAAGATATGGAGGTTATATTTGTTATGTGAATAAAATAATCACGGCATCTGTTCATACTTTTCTACTCGCTTCACTAAATTCATTTGCAATTTAATAATATAGTATACTGTAACACAATAGCAGATTTTGTGTAGAAAGAAAGAAAGAAAGAAAGAAAGAAAGAAAGAAAGAAAGAAAGAGAGAAAAAGACCTGTGCTCTCTGGTATGTAAGGCTTTTTTTTTTTTTCTTCCCTACAGCTCAGTTGACTCTTGAAAATCTCTCAAAAATCTGGAGGTAGAGTTATCTGATCCCAGCTGGTTGTACTACACATAGCGGTGTGCTGTTACACATCTTCAAATCACTATACAGAATGCCTGGCTTAAATAAGTAGTTTTCAGAGTCTGTTAAATAAAGTAATAGTAATAATAATTATAATAATAAAAAATTAAATTAATTAAAAAGGTCACTATAAGAATAGTGCTGGTTGTGATATTTACTACTGGCAAGCACTGGTGGGGTTTTTTATGAGTTTGAAAAGAAAATCTTGAGGGAAAAAAATAAGTACTGTACTATCAGGCAAATATTTTATTTTTCTTAAACTATGTTCCATTTCCAACAAATATTAGTTTTCCGATAAATTATTGAAATAACAGATCTCTGTGACAACAGTAAAATCTATTTCTCACTGGTGTCTCAGTAAATTGATCTTTACAAAAAAGTAATAGCACAGAAATCTCACTTTTGCTTTGTTGTTAAATCTATTTCCCAAGTGGATTTACCCTAAAGTAAGAATGTGGCCTGAAAACAAGCTTTGATTAATTACCTCCACTCACTTTAAAGCACGTCCCCTTCGAGCAGTTTTATCGGTACATTAAGAAATGACAGTTGCAGGTATGTGAAGAAAAAAAAAGCAGCAGAATACAATCCCTGAAACACATTGTTAATGGATAAGCTTTTTGACCTGTCAGCGGTAATTTGTAAGAAGCGACAGTTGAAGTTAAGTGCAATTGTGTGCCAAGCCACAAACAGAATTTTGAAATATTCCTTAAAGCAATATACAGTACTACTGATTTTCTGTCTCAGCAGCTGGTGGTGTCAAATAATGATAAGCATTAATAACAAAAAAACTCACTGGCTCACAGGCAGAAGGTAAACTTCAGAGAAGCCCACGGGCTGATTTTCTACACAGATGGAATGAAATGTGTTGTTATAAGTGACAGTAGCTGGGCATGGGGAACAAATCTGAGATTAATGGCAGCTGACACTGCTTTAACCATTCCCTACGAGGTCACAGAATTTGGCCAAGTAAATCATGGTCAAACTTAGGGGATCACAATATATCAGAATGCAGATATCGACTTATAAGGTGTCTGTAAATAACCCAAGTCTTGCGGGCAATGACGGGAATAAGTTATTCTGTTCCCTGTTATTGAATTTGGAATCTGCATTATGTTAGTCTGTGCTCTCATGGAAGAAAGCTGTTATTGTAATATAAAGAACTGGTAGTATTTTACTTGAAAATACCAGTCAGTCTAAGGAAAAATATCAAAGGATATAAAACTACACTAACCATGGGAGACTGGACTTTAATACTTTGACTTATGTCTGCTGGAATATCAAGCAAGAAATGTTTTAAATTATTTTTATCACTTCCCGTATGGAAAATAATGTGTATTGTGAATTGATACCATTCTCTAATATCACAGTACATCAAAGGGAAAACTACCGTGTGTGTACGCAGTCTCTAGAGGATTCATTTTGCCAGCTCATTTTTTAAACCCATATTATAACATTTAAATTGCATAAGAACATTAAAATCCAATCAAGGATTGGTTTTATATTAAAAAAGAAATTGCCTAATTTATTTATACTGTTTAAACTTTAAGTTTTTGTACTGTCTCATGCATAAACACATAATGTTCATAGCTAGATGTTTTCTGTTGGCTCTGCACTTCATTGTTTTTTTTTTTTTGTTTTTTTTTTTTTGTTTTTTTTTTGTTTGTTTGTTTTAATGAAAAACCATGTATAAAAAATAAATTAACAAATAAATAAAAATAAATTAGTATCAACATTTAAACACAACCATAATATTTCAATTGAATTTTTATTTTTCTTTCCAAAAGTATATTACACACATTTCATCATAAAAAGTAAACCGTAGAACATACAATCAATACAAAAGCATAATATATACACAACAATATATAATTTAAATTTGCTTTGGTTTTCAAACCAAATTCAAGTTCAGTTTTGCATTTTTTGGCATATATTTTGCTAATTACAGATCAGAAAATTAATAAATAAATAAATAAATAAATAAACGATAATGCTGAAGGTTGGGCCCAAAAGTTTAACAAATTATTCAAATAAACAGAATCTGATAAAATACTTCATGTGTGACCTTGAAGCCGCTGAAAAATAAAGATTGCTTCAACAGTGCCACCTAGGGGTGGGGAGTTTACACTTTTCCTTCATTTTCATTCTTGACTCTCTAGTTTATCAGATGTAGTCTAAAAGATAACCTATAACCTTTATTAAATATCTTAAATAATTAATCAAAATTTAGGTAAAAGTAAATAACGTTATTATTTATTCAAGCTGGATTTAAGAAGAAGAAGAAAAACACTTTATGGAGAAAAAAACTAAGTCATCTCAAGTAGGCTACTCATGTATCATGCCTCGACAATGAACTTTAAATCAATTATTTTCAGCCATGACACACATACCTGTATGCAAAATCCCACATTTTAAGTTCAGAATCAATGTTCTCCTTCTATCGTATCGAAAACAAAACCATTAAACAACCTTTTAGATTACGTTCAAGCCACCCTTATTTTGTTATTGGCATGGCTGTCTGCAGAATTTAATGAAGGTAGGCTTTAAAGTGCTTTGCTGTCTGTAAAGTATGTGTGCTTGATCTCTGACCTTTGTGTCAGATCCTGGCTGCTCTATAATCTGAGAAGACTCTTCAGATGTGAATAAACCCTCGAGGGACGCTGTCTCACAGGTCAGAGAGAAAAGATAAGGCTTTCATACCGCCACTTCACATTCAAGACTTAAAATTAAACTTGGGCTTGACACGAGGCATATTCCACCTGGGGTTTCTTTTGTGGTTTACATCTTTTTTCCCCTATTTTAATGTGATAAATGAGCCTTTCCGGCGATAGGGGCTGAATATAATGTGCAAATTTGAATGTTAATGAATTCAATTCTTTCGACTGAGCACAATAATCAAACCCATTGATATACAACGCCAGCTCTCGGTACTTCCCATGTGGTCAGGTTTAGTTACTGCTTATCCTATTCATTTAAGTCATCCTATTAGCGTTTCAGTGACTCGCTGCCAAAATGTGAATTTAACCTCAATTAGGCTGTGCTGATTTAATCATAAGGCCAAAAGTCCTGTCCCATTTTAATTAACTTATGGAGAATTATTACCATGCGAAGTGCAACTTATATGAACGGAGTTACAATAAAAGACGAAGGAAAAAATGCAGTAAAGCTATCTGTGTGAGATCAAAGATTGGAGCAAAGTCATCCCTATAAGTAAGTTTTAGCCATTTCTCATTACTGTACATCACGTTTGGTTTGTAATGTCGCAAGAATGCTTTGTTGAAGTGCTCAGTCACCGTGTAGCATTGCATCTTTATCCATTTATGAGGGAGGAATGCCCGTGTTAAAATGTCCCGGAGACCCAAACCTCACAAATCAGCCACTGCAATCCAGGACAGGGGTTTTATCACCAAAATGTATCTAGGTCTGTTACGGAAAAACATAGCCTGTGCTAAAATGATTCAAATGACAGTCATAGAAAGGCAAAAGGCACGTTTCAACGTTTGTCATCAATCATATGTCATGTCGTCTAGGCCACATGAACACCACAAAGACCTTACTCTAATTGATACAGCTTTCTTCATAATAAAGCAATGATTGCTCTAGCAGCTATGCCGGTGGACGTAATGTATACAGCCCGAACGAAGAGTGGCTTTCATTAGCCACACGGAGCACAGGCTCCCTGTCCACAGCTTTGTTCACTTTCCAAATGCAGATCATCCAGAATTCCCTTGCAAAGCTCCTGTGCGTCCTGTCAGATTTCTCGTAGCCAAAAAATATAATCCCAAGAAGGAGATTTTCTCGTGTGCACCTGTGTGCGCATGTCAAATGCCTTATGTAACTCTAGACAAAACATGTGCGTTTGTTTCAGTGAAAAGCCGAAGCATATGTTGATTTTGTGGAGGACGCTTCAAGCTCCTCATATTTTCATTTGAAGCAGATTACTCTGTTAAAAGCTAAGAAAGATTGGAAAAATTACACTGATAATTCCCATTAACCCTAATTCTCTAACTCATGGTCTGACAAAAAAAATTCAATGAACATTTATAATACTGTTCTTTAAAAGCATCAAATGGTTGCAGAATTTAAAATCTTATGTTAAATTGTAGACTAAGTGGCCTTGTTTAAAACACAAGCATGTTTCTCTGTCCAGGATATCATGGGAAAAGTGGCCACATCTAATTTAATTTGGATGCAGATGAAGAACAAAACTTTTTTTTTTTTAATAACAAAACATCAAATAAATTAAAGGTGGAATTTTATTACTATTACTGTAGAAATTGTCATGCAACTGCAATGTTTTTATTTCTGGGTCGTTTATCAAGCTAAATACGTACAAATAAATACAAATGGTGAAGCAGCACAGTGAACTAAAAGATGAAACCTTCCATGTGTCAGTCAAACTTTGCTAATACAAGAGCGCACAGCTTTCAAACAGATTCCTAACTCTTGGTATACTAACTCTCTGCAAATTCAGTAACTATTCATTCTGTGTTGTTGTTCTTCAGGAGATTATTACTGCACTACATCTAGAAGATTCTTTCCTGATTTACCATCAGGCATGTGGAACACTCATTTTTAATGACTGCTTTGTGGTCAGAGTGCGGCTGGGTGCACCCATTTCTTACTGGTACCACATTGACTGTAAAGAAATACAGCGTTGTGCTAGGGAGCTCTCTGCGGATGTTTTATTAATGGAAGGGGATGACAGTGTTATGGCCAAGGCAGAGACTGGCCCCTTTAAAACCACGGCAGCTGCATTTTCTGAATAATTTCAAGGTGTTTAGGTGGTGCCGAGATGTGAATTATTCTCCTGATTTTCTCAATTTTCAGGATTTAATAACCCTTCAAATGTTCATGCTTCAAAATTATTTATGAAACTTTTTGTTGTTGAAGTTACTCATTTATTTTATTAAATCTTTTTTTTTTAATTAAAAGAAAAAAAATGTAATGATTTTTCTTTTCAAAGTTCTTAAGTGTTTAAACAATGGAAAACGTATGTAGTATGTTTGGGTAAATAAATTATTTAAAATGAACAGAAATTTCCATAACTTATATTACCATCGACTGAATTTGTGTGTGTGTGTGTGTGAATATATATATATATATATATATATATATATATATATATATATATATATATATATATATATATATATATTTATACATACATAATATAATATATATTACAGTTAACTGTAGGCTTAGCTGTATACTGAAGCTTCCTCAAGTTCAACATTGAAAACCTTCAATGGCGATAGTATTTTGAAAATGATTAATGGATGAAAACATAACATTTCAAATAGAGTTTTAGTAATCTGTAACCTATTACATTTCCAAAGGCACTAACACACTTCCTTCCCAGCTATTTTTAGGATAAATTAGTCTAGAAGAATAACTTTGTGTTTTAATAATAATGGAATAAAAAACATTTGAATATAGACACAATCATATGAATATAAATTAAATTACATTTACATTACATTTATTCATTTAGCAAACGCTTTTATCCAAAGCGACTTACAGATGAAGACAGTGGAAGCAATCAAAAACAACAAAAAAAAGCAATGATATATAAGTGCTATAACAAGTCTCAGTTAGGTTAACACAGTACTAGTAGCATGGGATTTTAAATAATATAATAAATAAAAAGAAAACAGATAGAATAAAAAAAAAATAAAAAATAAAAAATAATAGAGCAAGCTAGTTAGAGGTCTTTGCACATACACACACACATACATATACAATTGCATAATAAATTAAAAGAAAATAGAATAAAAAAAGATTAGACAGGTAGTTAGATTTTTTTAAGAATAGAATTAGAACAGTGAGTGTTAAAGTTTCATTGCTAAAGAGGGTCAAATAAAGATGGAAGAGATGTGTTTTAAGCCGATTCTTGAAAATTACTATTCCTTATTACTAACTTATACTACCACCACATTATTTTTAAAATTCATAATATATTTGTGTAAATTAGTAACTTTATTGATCAAAATTACTTGCCATTCCCCCCCAAATTTTCTGTATTATAGAAATTCGAACTGTAAAACTACAGTTTTACTATATTTTTTGTAATGCATAAAAATATAGAATTATTTTTCTTGTAATATTTTTTTTTCTGTCCTTTGATGCACTGATGCTTTGCCAGTATTGTCAATTGTGCCAATAAAGTACTTATGCACAACATTATGCATCTACTCAGTTGTTTGCTTAGTACTATTAAAAACGCATTCAAATAAAATATTTTACTATTTACTTTAATACAATTTCTGGTTCTGCATCCTTTATAGACTGAAATATTAACAATGTTTGTCAGGCAAACAGAGACAAACAGAACTTAACTATAAGAGTCATACTTTCCTTGAATATATACATATACTTTACAAATATGGTTTTGTGTGTGTATATAAGCGACTGTGTGTATTATTTTGTGCAGAGAAGCTGAGCTGGGAAATAGAGCAGAAGAATATAAGAGTGACATACAAGAATGTGGATCATTCTGCCTCAAGATGAGCGGGGGACACCAAATAGCAGACTGAAGGATCCAGGGGTCGTTCCCATGACAACCTTTGCCCAGGGAGTTTGCTGACCCCTTCAGCCTGCCAATACAACCAGAGTACAGATTGTAGGTCACATATGGCACAGACGATCCAATCAGGACTAATCTGACTTGACTCAGGGTTATAAATTACACTATAAAAGCTGGCTTACACCCAGACTTATCTCGCTGGACAGGGCCACATTAATGTGAGTTTATGAAAACAATACACACAAGGGAATCTAGTATTGGAGTAAACACTTGTTTTTTTATTTGCCTGTCTTTGAAACGATTAAATCATTAAAATCCCAGCGGATACATATTGACAAATGACAAATCAATGGTTTCACTAACATCAGATGAGCAAGCTGAATGATCAATAATATGCCGAATACTGAATCTGTTTGTTGCTGTGGTGACAAACATCTGAACAGAAGGCAGAATCAATCAATCAATCAATCAAATTTTGCCTGCATTCCAACTGTGGAACTACAAAGCCGTCTGTTAATCTTTCTTTTGTGTGTATACATTTGCGAACCCACGGCTGGTACTCAAGCAGACATATGCAGACCTAAAGGGAGTCTTTTGGACTCTAATTTCTCAGTTTGGCCCATCTGCAGCCCTCTGGTTCTGACATTCTGTGGAAGTAAGATCTAGAGTAAAATAAGATGTTCAGGGTGCAACAAACTGGCACAAAGCAAGATCACAGTGATTGCTGACAGATGGGCAGCCATATTCTGTGCTTCTTAGCATTTGCCAGGCTCTCATTGTTAATGATAGAGCTGTTCCGTATGGCAAAACCTTTGTTTGCCTAAAAGCATGCATTAAAATAACAGTGACATTTATAATGCTACAAAAGATTTATATTTTGAAGAAATGCTTTTCTTTTGAACTTTCTATTCAAAGAACCCTGAGGGGGAAAAAAGTGTATCATGGTTTGGAAATAAACTATTGAGCATCTATTTTCAACATTTAGAATAATATTAAATATTTCTTGTGCAGCAAATCGGCGTATTAAAATGATTTCTGAAGGATCATGTAACTGAAGACTGGCGTAATGACTGCTTAAAATTCAGCTTTCCAACAACAGGAATGAATTAATTTCATAAATTTGAAAAAAAATATGAAATAGAAATGGTTCACTTAAATTGTAATAATAATAAAAAAGAAAAATGATCTTAACATCTAGACAAACATACTTTAAAAACACTTACACAATACCTACATTAACCTTATTTTTGTCCCCCCATAAAGAAAAATTAAAAAGTACGTGATTATCTTATGTTGAGAACATTTACATATTTGGTACAGATTTACATATAGACAGATACCTTTTATTTATTTATTTATTATTACTTTATTTATTTTTGCGATAAAACTTATTTGAGTTTGTGAAAAAAAATAATAATAATAGCCCAGAGTACATGTGTATATAGATAATCTGCATACATGTGTCCTTATAATGCGCCTTTATCTAGAGTGTTTATATTATTTGTAATTTTTTATTAAAGGCTTCTTAGTTTTTCTGGTTACTGGTTGACTGTTCAGAGTAACGGAGGATGACCAGATCAGCAGGGGAACAGTAAGAATGATTTATTTCTCTCATGTCTTTGGACGGCACAACAGAGAAGATACAACCACCGGAGGGGCTGATTTTATTTGAAGATGGCAGAGAATTTTTTTTTTAAGAACTGTTTTTATATAAGTTGAAACATTAGCCCATGTTTTATGGTCTACGGTCTGCATCTGAAAATGTCTTTGATTTGTTTATAAAAAGAATATAATTTTTTCCGAGGGGGACAAACTGGTGGAAACAGTTAGTTGTCACCACACAATGCGCGCACACACACACACACACACACACACACACACACACACACTATAATCACATCTACTTGGTTATATAAAGATGCGTCCACTAATCCAAAAGCAATCTGTAGAAAAAAGAAGAAAAAAAAGCTCCTAGAAATGAGCAGATGTTAAAAATTCAAAGCAAATTAAAGTGCCACATATAAGTTGAAAAGGTCAATGATTAGGACTCGGGTTCATGTAAAGAAGCTATGCTTTCCATTTCTGAGCAATAAAATATACATCGGTTGAATCTACTCGCCTTGCACTCGAAGTTCAGATGAAGAAGGCAGCCCTAAGCTCAAAACACCAGCTTAAAGAATACTCCAGCTATGCCTCATATCACTGTCCTCTGGTTGGAGATTTAATAAATGAGCTGGTAATAATCATGGGTCACCTTTTCCAGTGAACGAGTACCAAACGGAAATATAGAAACAAAGAGAGAGGGCAGCCACACAGCAGTTTTTAATAGACAGATGTGAATGTCTCGACAAATGTCTTGGCAAGTGACGAGGTCTGCAGAGAACTCTGAGCACTGAGACCCCATTTAGCCTCAGTGCCGAGCTATAGAAGGAGGAAGCAATCAGAAGTAATATTCCAAAACCAGACATGGAGAACTCATAGTTTTCAGATGGGAGGTAAAACCCTGCAGCTGCAGAACTAAACTAATCTGATTTTGTCATTAGCAGTAATTTGATTTTTCACACATAATCAAAGTAGCTGCCTCCGGAGACCATCAGTTCAGTCGTATTGTTTGGCAAGATTTAGAGATATGTCATTCAGAATATTTAACATTTGACATCCCATCTGAATATTTTTTTTCCCTCTAAGTATGTCTTGGAAACCTGTTAAACAGCTGTTTATACCACACTTACGTCTGGAAAAGTGTCTGCCAAACTAACTTGCATTCAAGGTATATTTTATTAAGGATGTTTTCTTTGGGAAATGATCCCATGACCTTGGTGTCAAGTCAAAATACAGGAACACTTTCATTACTGTCAGAGTCCAGATATATTTTCAGTGCTAATAACAACTAAACTAAAGAAAAAAATACATTCAATGTCTTTGTACCAAGATTTCATTTCTGTAATTTATATTACATTTATAGCTGATTAAAAAAAATGTAAATATGAAAAAACACAAAAATCAATCATTGTTAATGCTGTAAGCAAAATTAGGCATCACAAGATCATAATGTACACTATGAAAAAATGAATATTCATTTTGAGATTTGCTTAAAATTATTTACACTTAAAATATTAGAATTTTTTAAAGATTAATAAACCACTGATAGATGACTCTAGGGCAAAGGTAATCTAAAATGAAAATTAGAATGCATAATTAAATACACCACAACGACTGATATACATACTGTTCAAAGGTTTAGGATTGTTGTTTTTTTTATTATTTTATTTTTGTTTATATATTTTTGAAATTAATACTTTCTTAGTGACAAATTTCTATTTCAAATAAATGTTGTTCTTTTGAACTTTATATATTCATCAAAGAAAAATGTATTAAGCAGCACTTAATGTTAATGTTTTCAACACTGATAATAGAAAATGTTTCTTGAGCATCAAATCAGTATATTAGAATGATTTCTGAAGAATCATGTGACACTGAATAATAGATGAATGGCTGCTGAAAATTCAGCTCTGCCATCACAGGAATAAATGACATAAAATAAAAATTTTTTTTAATAAAAATTGTTATTTTAAATTGTAACAATTTGTCATAATATTTTAACTGTATTTTTTTTAGTGTATCATACATGCAGCCTTGGTGAGCATAAGAAACTTTTTTCCAAAATAATAAAAAATAAATCTTACTGACCCAGTAGTATATATTTAGAAATTAACCAATAGATCAGAAAAAAATGTAATGCATTGGTGTAATCTAATGTAGTCGGGTTGATTCAGTTCTGTTAAATTACTTTAATAAAACCACTTGATTTTAATGTTACAACAAGAAGAACATACATGACAAAAAGTTTTTGACAGCGTTCATTTTAAAATGATATGTTCCTTGGAAATTAAACAAGCTTGCTAAAAAATGCCATTCTGTATGACTGATAAAAAATATTATTATTATATATTAATATAAAAAAACAAACTTTTGATTTATTTACTATCCTCCCAATTTCATTTATTTCATACTAAATATACTTCAAATCCATTAACATCTTTATTGACATATCACTTAAGACTTAATGATTTAAACTCATAATTAAACTTTTTTGTGACCCTGAACCACAAAACCAGTTTTAAATGTATTTTTTTCGAAACTGACATGTATACAACATCCAAAAACTGAATAAACAAGCTTTCCATTGATGTATGGTTTACTAGGATTGGACGATATTTAGCTGAGATACAACTATTTGAAAATCTGGAATCTGAGGGTGCAAAAAAATCTAAATATTGAGAAAATTGCCTTTGAATTTGTCCAAATGAATTCTTAGCAATGCATATTACTAATAAAAAATTATGTTTTGAGATATTAACGGTAGAAAATTTACAAAATATCTTCATGGAACATGATCTTTACTTGCTAATGATTTTGGCATAAAAGAAAAATCGATTATTTTGACCCAAACAATGTGTTTTGTTTTTTGCTATTGCTAAAAATATAACCCAGCTACATGAAACTGGTTTTGTGATACAGGGTCACATATGGAGTATATCTTTATTGCATAATGCACATATCTTAATTTTAAACCTAAAATGTGTTTTAACATCACTATTAATAAGGAGTGTATGATCTCTGTATAATATAAGTTTTTAAATGCAAGATATTTAAAGTGTACCTGAAGTATTCTTGCAATCGCTCCACTTTAGCATAAATCAAATATACTTAAGTTTATCTATATTTAAGTATCTCAGCATTACTTCCTAAAAATTAAAGTGCATTAAGCACAAAAATTAGTTGTTCCAATTTAGCAGACTTTAAGTATACCACTTTAGTGTACCAGAAATACAACTGTAAGGTATTTAAGTAAATGTAGCATAGCACAAAATAAATAGATTTTTTTTTTTTTTTCACTAGGGTCTTCACTCACCACCCAGGCATACACAATGTGACAGAAATACAGAGTTTGGGTTTGAGGGCTCTAATGAAACAAAGGCTCTAGAAACGGAATGTGTTCCCTCTTACAGCTCTCATGTGCTGGGGTCTTTAAAGAATTGTTCAGGTTCACCGAGCAGAGCTGGAACTCTCCGGAGCTGTCATGTGCACGGAAGCATGAAGGATTTCATTTCAGAATCACGCGGAGGTCACCTCCCCAGTGTCTTGTTTTAGGGAAGCATCTTATCTGAAGTGTGAAGGTGGCTGTGATTAGAAGTTAAGAAAAAATGAGGGTGCCGAAGACGAGGTGGCAAGATTTTGAGGTTTGATGCTAATGCAAGCTGAAATACTCCTTTAATGCCACTGCTCCAAATGGGAAAAATTGACTTTCCAAGGAGAGGTGCCACACGCCAGAACTCTGAGAAGCCGGAAAGGGGCTAAGTGGAATGTTCTGTGCAGGCATCAGCGAAGCCTGGAGCACAAGCAAATATTTCATGAGTAATTTAATATCTGGAACATGAACGCTTGCCCAGGTTGTGAGAGGACACAGACAGCCAGCGATCTGCAAGAGAGAGAGTCAGGCAGGGGGAGCACGATGGAGACTGACAGGAGGGGGCACGAACTGTGTGCATGTACATTTCTAAAGGCCAGTTAAGGGTTGAGAACACCCGCTATACTGTGCTCCCGACCTGCTCTGGGTCATTGCCTGGACTCAATCTGTCTTGGCCTAATGCGGCTTGAACGGCGTGCCTGCTTACGGTGGGGCCAACGGCAGATGCACGCAACCTATCAGCAGGAGTTTAACTTTGTCATCCTGCAGGGTCCTCCCGTGAGTAGCCATTAAAATAAAACTGTAGCTCTATAGTGTTTTGTTTTTGGGATTTGTGGAATCGCATCTGCTCTACCTTGATTGTACGGCTGAACAGAATGAATTACAGGGTAAACGTTGCATGCTGTCGTCCATGAATAAACGAGAGACAGAAATACATTTTTTTAAGAGTATTTTTTTTTAAAGTTTGGTCACTAAAATGACAAGTAGCTCCACAATTGCCACAGGGTGAGTCTTAATCAGCTCCCTAATAACTGCACGTCTTGGGGAGACCATATTTCAGGATTGTCCCGTAGTTG
The DNA here is from genome assembly GCF_003368295.1 of Carassius auratus. Taxonomy (NCBI): domain Eukaryota; kingdom Metazoa; phylum Chordata; class Actinopteri; order Cypriniformes; family Cyprinidae; genus Carassius; species Carassius auratus. The sequence goes on along the minus strand of NW_020528252.1, from coordinate 238,924 downwards.
AAATAATTTGTGCACCAACAAGTTCACTTCCTAAAAATTTCCAAAACACAAGTAAATGTATGAAAAGCCTTGTTTTTCAGTCTTTAATAGAGACTTTTTGTTATTAGCTCTCTTTCTAAAATGCATCTCTTGCATGCATAAAAGGGAAACAATGCTGCCGTTTTTATTGGTTAAAAAATAGTAAATAATTAATGGCATTCACAGATCAAGGCCCTTGCTAATACCCAAATCCATGTTCCAAATATACTGATTCCCATCATCACGAACTAGGGAACAGAATGAGACACAACAACAGCAGTTTCCCCAAGCATAATGCAGTGTATCATTAGGAAGAAACCAAGGACTACATGCAAATTAGCAACACTTGCGGAAGGTCAACCGCAGGAGTTATTTAAATTCAATGCATGGCTACACATCACTACATTATCTGTAATTATTCTCAGTGCAGCCAGTGAATACATGACTTTGAGGATGGCATTATTTATCGTTATCCCTGTCTAATGTCCCTAATTGGAGTCAAGAGTTCTCTAACGGGCAAATATCCCTTGTGATGGTGTAAAATATGTGAATTATTCATCCATGCAAACCTTTTTTCCTCTCTTTCTTCATAGGTGAAGCTAGTTTGTGATAAGTGTGTAAGGGCAAAGCTGGCACACAGAATATGTTATGGAAGCTCATGAATGTTTGAGAAACACTGCCAGCACACTCACTGAAATGATGCTAGTGCTTGTAAGAACATGCTGTATTAAGCTAAATTTAAAACTATAAGGCATATAGTTGCACAGAAAGAACATTGGCTATGCAGGTAATTTATGTCACACACACACACACACACAAAAACACACTTTTAAAAACATATTTTATTTTTTATAGTTTTTAAACAAGGTATGTGAACCTTATCCTAACCATGTTGTTCAGTCTGTTGCCTCTGAGGGTGAATGCACAGGTCAGCAGATAACAGCATAACATTCTCCTGGACACACAATTGGTCAATCCTCTGATCCTGGAAGTAGGCGTTGCCCTTTTTATTTTGAATGCTGATCAAAGCTCTATCATTAAACCTCAGCATTACTCACTCTAATAGCTTTTGCCAAACTGATCACAGGTCAGTACAAATGGGACGCACCCACAACTTGTTGCTCAATTAGGAGGTAGTGAGTTTATTAATAATAAACAACAATAATAGATATGTTTAAAAAATACCCCTACCTTTAATACTAAATTTACCTTTTCCCCCCACTAATAAATATTTTCCCTCAATTATTTCTTAATCTAATGGACAATTATACACTATGAAAGTACTGACTACAAGAATAAACAACCCCTACATTACTAAATATTCAAAAATGCATTATGGGGTTTGTGACAGGGGTCCTTGGTTCAAAAAATAAAAACAAGTTTGAGAAACCCTATGATTGTGAGATCTGGCATTTCAAAGAGTTTTATAAATAAGACACAGATATGAACCAACTAACCAGACCACGTTTTGATCCACACTCACTTAGCTTTGAAAAGCTCAGAATTGCGATATAACTTTTCAGGAAATATCTTAAAATCAGGGTTAGGTGCTTCTACATTCTTGTTAATCAGCTACAATTTCCCACTGATTTTAGGAATAAATTATGGGTAGGGTGAGGTTTAGGGGTAGGGATTGGGTTAAGTCTATATTTTTTATAATAATGTTGATCCAGGATCAACAAAAGATGTTGATCCAGGAACATGTCTCACTTGGCAAAATCACGGGCATTGTCTGGAATCTGTCTGTTACTGCTGCACAGCGGGTTAGTGGAACACCAAAGATCTTAGTTCGAGTGATAGTGTTCGTCCGGTCTGGGAAATGTCGCCAGTAGATGTGCTAGAATATACATTTGTATGCAGCGCTAGTAGACGAAACCCCAACAGGTATCTTATGCGTATGGGGATTTTTTCCACAGTATTAATATTTAAAATATTTAAAATGATAAATACAAGTATTAACAATGTCTCAAGCATTAGCAAATTTATATTAAAAATATTAGATTTTATAAAAAATATGATATATATAAATTTTGCTAATAATAACAATAATCTATATTATATATTATATATACTTTAAACTGACAATTGTCAGAAGTTTTAATAGTTTATGTTATATTTTACAATAATAATAATAGAGAAAAACAAATCTCTACTTAACCACCATCATATTAATTCTCACGTTGTAAATGAGAACAATGCCCATGACATTCCCAAAGTGTCAATTGTCAGTAGGTCATTTTTCCTCAGTCCTACTTTGCTCCTGTGTGCTACACAGTGTTTATGAAAGGGCTAGAGGACACTCTGGATAAAATCAGTAAATGGATCTGCACAACTGTCAGCAGTGCAATAGGCATGAAGTCTGAAGAGGCACTCACAAAAGATGGAACACTCCATTGTACGGCATACAAAACGTAGGATGGAAGTTACACAAAAACACACGCACAGGCGCTGTTCTCTGCTACTTTTCTCTTGCTCCCAAACACACACGCATATTTAGGGCAGACTTGGTGGCCTTCATCTGACCTAGACATATCGGGTCATGCTGCTTTGTGCGTTCCTACAGGGCAAGTTGTGTCAAAATGCCACACTCCTGACGGAGGGCGGAAAATGGGTTGAAGGTCAAGGCAACAGGATGAAAACATGAGGTTCAGGCAATCAGTGTGAGGAACACTCTAAAGCAAAGGTGGTCTGTTCTCGTACCCCAAGAAGAAGAAGTGAGAGGCAGAGGCCCTCTCATTATTTCAGAAAATGTGGCAGCAGAGAGCAGACACTGCGGGCGACAAACCCGGCATTCACAGCAACCTACTGAGGCATGAGGGGGCCAACATGGGTGAAAACATTGTGTACTATTGAGAGACAAGTGGCAATGGTGTTTTGAGTGTTTTCTTCTGCTTCACTAGTTCTAAAAAGAATTACGCTGAATATTTAAGCATTCTCGCACAAGACCATAACAGTCTGAAAAGTCTGAATGATTAAAGGAACAGTTCACCCAAAAACTAAAATTTGCTAAAACATTCAATCACCACTTTATACATAATATTGCTTTCCCCAATGAACAAAAGTTGTCTTGTCTGAATCAGGAGAGAAATATGCACAGATCAAGCACCGTTTACAGGCAAAACCAATCTAAAACAAAACCAATCTAAAAAAAAATATGTCTCTGGATTTTGATGATAGAGGACAAAAGGGTAACGTAACAGAGAACAACTTTTTCAAAGGAGGAAGTCTTATTATGGACTAATATTTTGCCCATAAGTGACTGTTTAAATTTAAAATGCCTTAACAATGGATTTGTTTCTTGGAAACAGTCTTTCGTTTTACAATACATTGGTGGAGTGGAGTTGTATGGATTATTGTATTGTTTTTCTCAGCTGTGTTTCTCATTCTGATAGCACCCATTCACTGCAGAGGAGCCAATGGTGAGCAAATGATGTGATGCCAAATTTCTCAGACTCAACAAATGACCCGAGGGTGAGTACTTTTTCAGCTAATTTTATATTTATATTATATTTATATAATTATATTTTTAGTTTTTAATTTCTGAGTATCACAAAATGTCAATATCTTATTCATTCATCCTCGCCCTAAGGATTCATCATGATAGTGAATATTAGATGAGCGAAAAAAAAGTTTTTTGCTTCACAGCAGATGACAACTGTGGCCACGTCTTGGCGGATAAATGGCAAATAAAACATTTGGAACATGGCTGTAAGGCACTGCAAAGCAGCCAGCTCTGTTTTATCTGAATGCCAAGTTCTACTGGACCAAAGGGGAAAATGTCAGGCATGCATTTTGTTGACTGAAGAAGTGATATTGGTGAAAAACCACATGGCGCTCATTTGAGAAGAGGCTGACTCTGCATGCATTCTCTGGTGGATAGGTCATCCTCAGGGATGTTCAAACAGCACAGCGACCGAGACAGCTCTCCAAAAACGCTTGAAAATATATACTATGAGACACACAAATTTGTCCAAAACTCATGCAAGGATCACGATATGGCTGGATTAATCTTCAAAAGGCTATGATTTCATTTAATAAATTTGAGCGTTGCACATTTCAGTCAAAACACGGTGCATTTTTGTGGCTGTCTCTGAAGGGAATCTACTGGCTTCAGAAAAGAATAATTGGTATTTACATTTTATCTTACCTACTTACAATGCCTAAGAAAGTAGAAAAGTTTCTCCCACTCCAAAATTAATGTATATTAAATTTTTTCCTTTCTCTTTGGAGTGTTACAAGCTCTTGGTGCATAAAGCAGATCTGTAAAGTTGTAAAGACTAAACTCTCAAATCCACAGAAATATTCTTTATAAAAGTTAAGACTTGCCCACACCTTCATAAAATGCCTTGCTTAAACACACCCCCACGTCTACGTCACTGTGTGGAAACATTTGCATAACACTGGCAAAATGTTCACACAAAGAAAGAAGGTACTTTTAATCTCACTGTAATATTGTTGTTACCACCGCCGCCATGTTGTGGAGACAATGTGTGTTTCATTGTGAAAGCGAAACTACTTCGATAAGCACTCCAAAAGAGGATGATATCTGCTTCGTCATGCCTTAAGCTGATCCATGCTGGTTGCTAAAGGAAATACATCAACTTCCTGCTGTGGATCGCTGGATTGGCTTTCACCGTGGATGATGCAGAGTTTTTTCTATTTAAAGAATTTGCCACTGTTGATTCAAGCACGAGTTTTGAGCAGTGTAGAGTAGCACTTGTTGTTTGTCGTTTCTCTGAACACAAATGCAGACACAAATGTTTACACGGTGCAATATGCACTATTACATTTTATTTTAAATCCCCTGCAGATACTCAGACATAGTCTAACTGAGACTGTAATATTATGCACAATCTCTGCTCATTCAATGCAAGTTAATATTAAAAAATATTTCAAATAATATTTTTTTCAAAAAGCCCTGTAAAATAGCATGTAATACAATACAATGTTTAATACAAAACAGTTTCCCCTTCCATCGGGGACAGTGCCAACACAAATAGATTGTAAATCTGTGGGAAACAATGCCACATATGATATCACATTTTGTAATTAAAATATGTCATCAATGGGTTATGAATTTTTTGTAGCTATTTATTCCAACAAAATGGTTTTGGGTGGCTTCTTTAATCAATCATGCTACACCAGATTAATGTCTAGACTTTGCTTTCAGACTTCAGGACATGAACTGTCCTCGTCAGTCTCTGACCCTTGGCATTGTCTGGGTGCTTATATAAGGACTATTTGTTAATTATGTATTTTAACCAACTACACATAACATCTGCTTTATACTGCGGATTAAAGCACAGTAATCAATATTTGTTTTTAAAAACACTTGTTGTCATGCTGCACTTAAGTCTGCCACACAGCATACAACTCTTTTCTTTGATTTACAGTTTAGGTGCACATACATGTACGGTTCAAAAGTTGGTTTGGTTAAGATTAATAATAATAATAGTATATATATATATATATATATATATATATATATATATATATATATATATATATATATATATATATATATATATAAGAAAAAGAGAAAATTTAAATGAATATGGTAATTTGTCAAATATTATTATTTAAAATACTGGAATATATTCTAATATTAATATTTTTATAATTTAATATATTTAAAAATATATACATATTTATATCACAAAAATATGAAAAAAAATTATGTCTTTACTGTCACTTTTAATCAGTTGAATGCATCCTTGCTGAATAAAAGTATTAATTTGCGTAAAAATAAAATAAAATAAATGTTTGACCCCAGTCCTCATGATACCGTCATATCCTGGCCATTTCCTCCCACCTCTATAGACTGCAATTCCTTTAGGGTTTCCAAAGGCTTGTGCTGGCTTCATTCAGTATGTTTCTTTAAGCCTGTGTTGGAGAAAAGACAATTTTAGCACTCATTCCATATAATTGGTTTTCTTGCTGGCATTTTTATGTAGCTTTTATAATAATGTTTCTTTGGATTTTGCACACATTAAGTCGGATACTCCCAAACGCAGGTGTATTTTCTTTTAAATCATGTAAAACTACAACTGCACGCAGGTGCAGTTCAATTAAGTAAAGCAATTTTGTGAAGACTGGAAGAAGAAGGGTCACACTGGAGGTAATTTGGGTGTATAAAATAGCAGGCTCAAAAGGATAGGAACTGTCACCCTGTGTAAAACTGAGGAATGATGCAGATTGTTCCCTCTAGAGGGCAGCACACAACCAGGTTTTCCATGCAGAGCACACTTTGTATTTCAATATCTATATTCCGTGCACCATCTGCTGGTGATACATTTTATCACAGCTTTTTGCATAAGGCCTCACACAAATTTTCTGCTACTTAATGATTGCTCTAAACCAAAGGTTTTCAATCCTGGTCCTAACTCTTTTTTGTGTGCTTGTCTTGTTTATGCCCTTGAGTATTCTGCTAATTAACTTAATATACATGCTGACCTAGTGATGAGGGTTTTGCAAAGTTTGTATTTGTAGATTATTTTCCACGATTCTATGGTATACTGAAATACAATTATAAGTATATCATACATTTTATTGGTATATATATATATATATATATATATATATATATATATATATATATATATATATATATATATATATATATATATATATATATATATATATATAATGAATCAGTATTTACAGTGTTGTCCCTTGTTCTTCATAACCACTGGAATTTTCTCTGGTCTGCTGGATTTTACCTTCTGGGCTAAATCCTGACTGATGGCGATCCATTCTTGCCTTATTAATTGATCACAATTTGTGGGCTTATGCTTGTCCACTTGCCTTTTGAGGACTGATCACAGGTTCTCTATGGGACTGAGATCTGTGGAGTTGCCTGGCCACGGATCCAAAATTTCAAAGTAATGATCTTCGAGCCTCTTCTTTTATTCGATTATGAGAGAGCCCACTCCCTTGACTGAAAAGCAACCCCACACATGGATGGTCTCAGGATGCTTCACTGTTGGCACAACACAGGCATCATGGTAGTGTTCACCTTTTTTTCTCAGAACAATCAATTTAGAAGTCCCAAACAGTCGGAAGGAAGCTTCATCAGAGAAAATAACTTTGCAGACCAGGGGGAAGTCGTGGCCTAATGGTTAGAGAGATTGACTCCTAACCATAGCTGTCAACATTGAACATTGAAAATAAGGGAGATTACCCGGAATCCATCCCCAAAATAAGGGATTTTTTTTTTACACGATTCTTAACCACAAACTAAAAAAAAAGCACTTATCATTAACAGTCTAAAGGGTTTATAACTACACAATATATATTAAAGAATGACAGACCAATTGATATGTTAAAAGTGATTTATTTATGAACAAGGTCATTTTAATAATAATTTAATATTAATAATAATTTAGTGCTGTGAAACGTTGTTTTTCCAGACAAAGACACATTTTGCAGTAGGCATAATTTGGACCTACATGGGTGCTTGTCAGGTAGTGGAAGGTGGACTCCCATTTACTCAAATATCGGCATAATGTCCTCGGTTTTGGTTGGTGATTAATTCGTTGATTTTGGCATCCGGCGTACTCTCGAAGTTAACTTCCCGCTACTTTTTCCCTCTCCCTCCCACCCGCTGGCGCTGCTGCAACTGTCTTCTTCTTCGATGGTAGGCTAAGCTACTGTATACTGCCACCTGCTTTACTGGAGGTCTAGCAACCCAAGTGCAAGCCAATTCACAGACACAGATAGTTGCGTGTTCTGAGTTAACACAGAGTGTAAAAATACGGGATATTTTACGGGAAAATACTAAAACGGGAAGACAGCGGGAAAAGAGCTAAAATAGGTGAGAAACCCGGAAAAAACGGGAGGGTTGACAGCTATGCTCCTAACCCTAAGGTTGTGGGTTCAAGTCTCAGCCGGCAATACCATGACTTAGGTGCCCTTGAGCAAGGCACCGATCCCCCAACTTCTCCCTTGGCGTCACAGCATAAATGGCTGCCCACTGCTCCGTGTGTGTGTGTGTGTGTGCGCACTTTGGATGAGTTAAATGCAGAGCATGAATTCTGAGTATGGGTCACCATACTTGGATGTATGTCATGTCACTTCTGCTGTCTAATTCTTGTTCTTCCTGCAGAAAAGAGGACTTCGGACCACTGATCAACAGTCCAGTTTTTTTTTTCTCCTTACCCCAGGTGAAATGCTTACGTTATTTCTTTCTGGTTCAGAAGTGGCTTGGTTCTTGGAATATGACAGCTGAATAAATACCTGCAATTGGATCTATTTCCCTGTGTCTCTCTGGTGCACGATCGTCACAGAGAGACACAGGGAGATAGAGAGATCCAATTTCAGGTTTTTATTCAATAAAGGATAATCCAAATCCTTGTCAAACACAGCCAAGGTCAAAACCAAAAAGACAGTCCAAAATAAACAAACAAAGGAAAAGGGACAGGAAAGGGAACTCGGAAAACGAGCGGACTCGGAGGACGAGCAGAAAGGAAGAATCTCGGGTGACGAGAATGCTGATTACACGAAGGGTAAGGACTCCATACAAACAACAGGAAAAGACTGGAATATATAGGGAGGCTAATGTCAATAGAGTGCCTGCACCTGGTGCAATTAACCGGAGTGCAATTACTGTGAAGACAGGACCAGACTAGAGGAATTCTAGTGCCTACGGTGAAGTGCCTAAGGGGAAGTGAGCCCACTAGTGGACACCCAGGGAAACAGAGACTAGACAGCATAACGAGAGAAATAATAAAGTGCAGTAAATGGTAAAACTGTTTGCAGTATAAACCAGTGTGTTCATAATTAAGATAATAGATTAAAGTAATATTGTAAGACATCAGTTTGGAATATCAAGCAGCAAAACGTTTGTACAGCTAAAAATAGCTGGAAGCGATTGACACCTGAAACCGCGCTTGCTCTTATGGGGAAAATAAGGTGGATATAGTTTAGACGTGTTTGTGCATCAATGTCTTTAATGTGCCAAACTTTTGGGTGACTTTGGTCACTCTGATATGAAGGATTAATGAATGAAACTGTGACCACAGATATCTTTAACTTAAATGAATGAAAGACAATATAATCAGCAATTTGCAATAGTGATATCATTGCGTGAAGACATTATTATTATTATTATTATTATTATTATTATTATTATTATTATTATTATTATTATTATTATTATTATTATTATTATTATTATTATTATTATTATTTTACTGAACTTTCTGAAAGAAATGGCATGGCGAAATTAAATACCTGTTTTAAAACGATGGCATTTTTTTATTTGTACAGTGCTTTTCACAATCATGTCATATCAAAGCAGCTTTACAGAAAATCATACATTAATGCCTTAAGCTTAAAAGCTCCCAGTTTGCAAGCCAATGACAGCCAAGGTAAAGGAAAAAGCCTGTTAAGAAGGAAAAGTAAAAGATTGGGGAGAGAAAAAACCTTGCAATGAACCAGTCCCAGCTGGGGGAACCGTTTTTGTGTAAGAATCAGAGAGTCATTGAAAGGCCTGTAGGTGGTCAGCGGGTGTGCTGAGGCAGGTCTTTATAGAAACTCAGGAGAGATTGTAATAACACTTTTTATATAGATAACGTGATTATTTTGTCTCACTGCATCATGTCATCAGACTTGGACACGTTAATGTGTTTCCTACACCTCAGTTCAAAGCAAATCGAAACTATACCTCATTTTATACCTTTATATTTCACAGGAGGTATGAATATTACATTGTTGTTCTCATTTATAAAGGAGCTTTTGTTCATTTTCCCTCTTTTTCCCTCATTACAGCTCTAAATCTGACAGTCCCCCACTTGGCTCTTTAATTCCAGTAGTTAATGTCCATGTTCTTTTAATTTATGCTGCAGTATAAATGCTTTTCACCAATCTCTTGAGCTTTCTAGAATTCACAAGCCTGTGAACTTGTGCCTACATTTTAATTGCATCTCCCAGTTACATGGAAAAGTGAAAACTTCATTATTTGCTTTGAAAAGTACCTGTACTTCTCTCATAAATAGGCATAGAAAAATAAAAAAAGTCGTGCCAAACCCCACATGGATGTGTCTTTCTGCTTTTAACAAACCCAAACCACCAGTCCATCTTCTATTTTTGATAATAGTGAATGGCTGTAGTTGGCTGTGAATGATACATAACAGCTCACCATTTTTTTGTAATTGCATTCAAAGATTGATTGCTGTTTTCAGACGAACATGCAGAATTCATTATGATCTGTTTACATCTCTGTCCACCTGTAAAATGAGCTTGGACAGGAAAACAAAGCCTAGAACCGACAGTCAAAATCATTTAGGATTTTCTTATTTATTTTCAGCAATGCATCCCTGGCAAGACGATTAAATCAATGACGACAATCATTGGAATTCATAAAACCGTCCATGTGACTTGGGGCTTAAAAACTTGATTAAAATGAACAGTCATGACATGTAGGACACAGGAGAACTATGTGACACCCCTTGGATAAAACACATAATCATTGTCTTGATAGCTGATGACATCGCTTTTCCCAATTTGTAATACTACAATGTGGAAATTCATTTTCCATCCTGTATCCCACAATGCCTTTGAATCATGCTATAAGTGATCTGTCATTATATAACAGCAGGTTAAAGTGATTGTTTGGCTCTTGAAGATCTTTAGGTTAACTGGAATGTCTTGTTCAATGATTTGTTATAGTTCAAATGTGTAGAAAGAGGAATGTTAAAAGCTCTCTTGTGATAGAAAAATCTCATCATTGCAAGCTGGAATGCACCAACACATGATGTTTGCTTTTATATAAATCTAGGGTTTTATATTTCTAGATGCAGAGAGTTTATTGTATATTGTAAAAGATTGTTCAATAACTGCTGTCCTAACAGAAGAACGCATATTTGAAAAGTGGTTTCCGAATGAATTGGAGTTTTGTGCTGTCACTTGCTTTCAGCTTCCAATTGCACTCGTGGGTCTGAATAATATTAGTTCATCTCCAGATGTTAGTGTACAACCTTTGTGGGTTGTAATCAGCATGACTCACTTGGACCACAAACAGGTACATTAATCGAAACTTCAACTGGACTAGTGTACACACTCAACAGATCTTGTTCTGTCTCAGTAATTGTGAACTATAGGGTCTTGAAACAATCACTGCTGAAGAGTTGTTTTCTCTGATCCTCAGAAGATATGACTGTTGTAAAAAGAAGTATTTATCAAAGAAACATTTATCTCACATTTTGGTGTTTTATTTTACTTTCCTTTTTACAGCATACTGGACAAATACTGTATATTTTATTTTGTGTTCTGCAGGAAAGAAGAAAGTCCTGCAGGTTTGGACCAACGTGATGATGAGAAAATCATGATAGAATTGTCATTTTTGGGCGAACCGTTCTTTTAGTGTACATTATTATCTGTGCACAACTGTATCTCCTCATCTAACAACTATGAATCTGTCTAACAGTCAACTGGAATCTTTTTTAATGAAAAACTGATGAAAACCTATAATGTTATTATATAGTGTCATTGATCTGAATACAAATACCTTGCATCCTGGTTTGATATTTTGTCATCTAATGCCATGCATTTAATACACTTTGAATTGTGGCCTATCATCCAAATACTAATAAGCATTTCATGTTAGACCATAACATTGTCTGCTGTCTAACACTATAGCTTAATCACTGCGCGTTGCCCATTCTCCACTGATGGCAGATGTTGCAGATGGCAGATAATCCAGAATCGTGGGTCTGATGCAAGCTGGATTTATCCATGGTCGTGATACCAACATCTGTCGGGACTTCACATTAAACTAAATGCGAGAGAGTATGGAGTGGGAATACTCATTTATCGTCAAAGAAGAAAAGCATTCCTAAATTTCACATAAGGGTAAGTTCATGTTAAAAATAGATGTGTTTATTGAAATTTGGTTTAACAGTACAATAGAAGAAAATGTGACGATGTCAATTGTGCTAGACGATTATGTTACTGTTGTGTACATAACTACCATCTTCAATAGCATTTCCTTTCCAAAGTGGAAAACATACTGGAGTTCTTTTCTATATAAAATAAGGTCATATCATGCTTATTTTAATGGATATTTAGAAGTTTTTGAATGTTCAATTTTTTTTTTCATGCATGCATGCACGTTACTTATTTCTCATTTCTCAAATTGTAAATAAAAGGACAAAGGATGACACTGATAGAAAAATGGACCAGTATTATTAAAGCCAGTAGGAAACCGCAAATCCCAATCTTAATATCCTCGGTTCATGTAGAACGCTTGCTAACAGGTTAAATTTTGCATTGAAGTATTGCACTTGTCCATGAAAAAAAATTTGTATTTGTATTGACTATTTTGCATAACTTTGTCTTTTCTATGAAGCAGGTTTTTGTCTTTTCATTTAATGGTTTGATTAAATTGTGGGATACAAGATACGAAGTATGTTCTGATGTATACAGCACATTTTGTTAAGTAATACCTCATACAGAAAATGTACGGTAAAAATATGTTGCAACAATAGTATTCGTAATATGGTGATCTGATATTCCGATATTCCGAACATATAGTCATTAATATTCCTTTTAATACCTTTAAACATTTGTACATTGCAATTGCAGTTCAGTGAGAGTTTCATTCAAACTAAGGATCCAAATGCATTCCCGTTGCAGACTTACAGATGGGCAGCATCCATTTGAAAGACACTTGTATTTATTGTCATCAACATGTCATCAAACACTCCCAGGCGTGTCTATTTTTATGAAACATGTTTGTAATGATCTTAAATTTAGACCTCTCTGTTGTGACCATGTTAGTATTAAAGGCCATTGTCCAGCCTAGTGTCACATTGAAATCATCATCTATGAAAAATGACAGAAATTTGCATGCATCAGTGACAAAGCATTTTGTGAGCTATGCAGCCAGATAATTAGGACTCTTAGGGACTAAAATAGCATGGGGTCGTTTAATATGCAGTAGTCATTCAGAAAATCGTGAAATTCTAATGCCACTAGCAGTCTGTTTCAATTAACAGGTTTCAAATGAAAATGTTCTCATGAAGCACATCCTGTGTTCCTTTCAATAATAGAACATTTATCGTTAAATGTTAAGTAATACGTCAATGCATATTTTGTTGCATGATTACGCTTGAGAACAGCAGTGCTTCACTGAAAAAAAAAAAAAAATTTTTGCTAGACCAAGTGTTACACTCTCAGGACAATGACTCATCTGCACAACAGATTCTGTTCAGATTCCACCCTGCATTTACAGTATATGAATGTGAGAAAAGAACAGGTCTTTGGTGGGCATGTTGCGCCCTCAGGACCTTGCGTGTGACACATTTTCAGAGTTTTAATAGCTGACATTCGCATATAACTCACAGAATGTGAAGGCTCATCAGATATGTGCTATTGTTCCCTGAGCTCAAAAGACTGGGTAGACGGTAAGAGTGACTTGCAGTATATTTGAAGGCTAAAATTGATGTTTGATTGGCTGGGTTTAAAAGGTGTGTGTCACATACAGATGAGATGATATATGATACATCTTTCTTATGCTCAGTAGAATACAGTAGAAAACCCAAAATAAAAGAATTTATTCACAGGTCGCAGCTGCATATAACTAAATGAAAGGTGAAAGAAATGACAAGCTCTATCTGAATAACACCTAGACCAAAGCAATTGTTTTGACGTCTGTATAGGAAAAGTGCCAAATGTAAATGTGTGCCCATTCTCCAAACTGTGAGAAACAACAAGTTAATCATTTATTATATATATATATATATATATATATATATATATATATATATATATATATATATATATATATATATATATATATATATATATATATATATATATATATACATATATATATACATATACATATATATAATTATTATTATTATTATTATTATTATTATTATTAACTGTAATTGAGTTTTTGGGAAGTGGCAATATTACAAAATGTACATGACATTCAACAACTTGAACTAACTTTGCCTTCTCATTAAAATATTTATGTATGTATTTATTTAAGTATCAGGGGAATTTCTAGCCATTCATCATTACTGGTGCACAGCCCCCCATCAAAAAAGTGAGCCCATATTTATTCTTTTTAATCCTGCTTTGGATATAAATGGATGAGCCTATAAATTGTCCTTTCCATAAGAATAGGGTGAACCAACTGCAAGGTAAGGCTAAAAGTAGCCTAATTTGTTATGCAGGCCTAATCTATTAAGTCTCAACATAATTTAGGGAAGTTGTGGCCTAGTGGTTAGAGATTTTGACTCCTAACCCTAGGGTTGTAGGCTCGAATCTCGGGCCGGCAATAACATGATTGGGTCCTTTCTTACAAAATTTTCCCTTTATAATTGCTGTATGTGAAACCGCTGCAAACTGTCCAGTGTGTGAGTAAACTGTTCAAATGAATCACACTGAATCGCGAACAGTTTCAGACTTTTTGGAAACCTGTTTGACCGATTAAAAATAGTGACACCACTAGTTCTGATTCTAAACAGTGGATATAATACACATATGATTTGATTGATCAAAAAAGGGTTCAACTATTGTTCGATATTATCGGTTACGGATATTATCTTTTTGACTTCATGGCTTCCAAAAATATCAATATGAATTTTAATTTGTAAATAAACAACATGCTTTATTTTAGACATTGATTGTATGGATGAACTGTATATTTAATGTTTTTTCAAATAAATTAATGGATAGGACAAAAAGATGACGGCCACATCATTGGCCTATTCACAAAACATTCTGTTTTTATTAAAGAGATATATGCCTCTTTTTCCATGAAATTTGGCAGAACACTTGAAATGTCTGGTATTTTCTGCTTTGGTAGATTAAACATGGGAGAGACAGGGAGCAAGGTGGTGCTGAGGGAGACATCTGTGGACGGAGCCCAGTCCCAGGTAATCTCCATACAGACATCAGCACTCTACAGAGATATTGTACATGGCCAAAACAACACAAATCCTTCTCTAACAAGTAAGCAACAAAGACTAAACAATTAGATTATGACTTCTCTTGTTGAGTCAAAATCAATGCACTAATCTGTTGATGCATCATCGTTTAGTTCATGACCATCTGTGTGTTCAAAGCTCACAATGCGTTTCACTGCTATTCCATCAGCAATCCCTTTTGACTCACTAGCTGTGATATTGCACAGGATGGGATCAAGATGCAAAGTATCTCTCATTATTCCTCAGAATATACATATTTATTATTACATGCCAGGTGTTGCTGTTGTTGTTTTTTATTGGTTGAAATGGTTCATCAGATGGTTTACATGGTAAAACCTTTTGAGACTACTCTCTTTTTTAATCTCTGCATTTGTTGAGTACATTTAAAGGTCTTATTATAATTTTAATAATGAAAGAATGTTTTAAATCAAATAATGATGCCCTAATTCAATTATATTATATTAAGAAAGATTTATCATAAGACAAGTTTAGTATTTTTGTAGCTGTGAATGAAAGCTTTTTATTTTATAAAATTTTAAACACTTTGGAGAGGATGTCAGTGCTATGTTCAGAATACAGTAATCTCCTGTTAATCCCAATGTACCTCCAGGTAAATTGGTCCAATCACGGCCTGCTATAAGAGTCACATGTCAGGATCCTTGGATGAGTGGAGTGCAGTAGTGTAGATTTAACACCTGCAAATGGCCTGATAAGATTTGTGTTGGAGAATATCTGCCAAAAGTCTTGCCAAATGAGTGACTTGACTAATGCTAAATGTAGACAACATGTGACCCACATTTCAAAACTTGTTCAAAAACCGTTCATATATCCTTGGGTCTCTTATGTAACCCTCCTGTAGTCCCCTCAGGGATGTCCAATGTTGGCGTTCACTTTATGTAGTTAAATGCTCTTGCAAGATGAAGTCTGCCATGCCTTGTCATCTTGTGACGCACAAAAGTTCTCATGAGATTTGAAGTTTGATTCTCCATACATGAGAAGTTTAATAGTTCAGAGAAGAGAACGCACTAAAAGCAGAAAATCAGCAGCCAAGTGAATCGATTTGCAGGGATTAAGATAAAGAACCGCTCTGGTCTAATGGGGTTTAAAGGGGTAAATCTTGGGATTATGATGTCAGGTCAAGCGCTGTGGTGGAAATTGAATTGTCAAAGGGAATCTGGTGGCCAGGATTATGCCACAATCCTTGTGGCGATGGCAAGAGTTAGATCTGTGTCTACCCAGTGTTACCTAGGGTGTGACTGCGATGGAATGGAAGTTTCCACTTCAGAAGAAGAGGAATTCCATACGGAATCAGCACACTTTGGATTAGAAAAGCTAGTTGAAATAGAGTCATATATACACATAATATTACAGATGGACCTTTACTTCTGGTGAGTGTAATTAAATGATGTTCTGTTGTTTAAAAGAGTTTGGGTCAGCAACTGCTTTCAGGCTTTACGTCATAATTTGTTCTCCTTGGCTAACTTTATCAGTTTTGTTCGTCTTTTTCTTGCAGTCATTAATTCTAATATTTTGAATGACTCACAGCATGACAAACGGAGTAGACCCAAAGACGCACTACGTTTCATTTTCTCATTTATTTTTGTTTCGGTGTGCGTAATTTTGATTGATTGAATTGGGATGTTAGCGCAAGTGTTTTCAAAACGGCAAATTATAAGAATAAGAGGGAATAAGAGACTTCTTTTAAAAACATTTAACACATCTTACCAACCCCAAACATTTGAATGGTTGTGTATTTATAGTGAATTAAAATAGCCCTCCAAAAAGTTTTCCTATACCGTTAAATCCTTTAATTTTTATATCCATGTTAATAGCAGAAACCATCACTTGACATAGATGGGTTAACGAAAACCAGCAAGATGAAGGTGAAATGGACCCAACTGGGCCTGGTGTTTTTCTTGCTGCTGTCCATCATCATGACTTCATGCTTCATTTGGCAGTACCAGCTGCCCAAGTTAGTGCTAGGTAAGTGGTCCATGGGTCATGTGTTTTCTAACCTTTACTTGCTCAGACAACGTGACTCCTTCCTTGTGAAAGCCTTAAGTCACACTTATAAACTTTTAAAGAAGACAGAATTATACAAATCTCTTTTGCAGTTTTAGAAATACTTCCTACTGAATAAACTATAATAAAAATCTGTCTGTTTTGTTGTCAGACATGCATGTCTGAGAGGTTACACGAGGTGTGATTAGTAGATCCTATTATCTGCTGGGGATTGACTTTGAATGCTAAAGATGGAAGGCTGTCTTCTTTTCTAGGTGAACATGAAGTGGAGCTACATATGTAAAGCCATTTTGTGCTGCTTGATCTAAAGACGTGATGAGGCTGATTCACGAATCAAGTTCAGGCATTATGTTAATGTGGTAAATCACTGGTCTTAAACTAAATGGAAAATAAAAGTTGAAACATTAAAATTACTAATTGATAAGATGAGGCTAAAACTGGAATAAAAACAAATTAATCCTAAACATTAATATATAAAAAGATAAAAACAAAACAAAAGTAATCAAAATGAAACTGATTATAAAACTAATTAAATAAAACTGACTGAAAATATAAAAATACAAGCTTTTTCAAAATATAAATGAAAACTACAGTAGTATATAAATAATATTAAAATAGCACTGGCTATTGTCATTCTTTTGAGTGCAAACACAACCTATGATAAGTATGCCTGTGTGCCTCGTGCTCAACAACCTGACACTCAGAACTGGCCTGCAAAATGGATAATTGCAGCGTGCTATTTGCATTGAGCACCAATTTTGTGTCCGTTCCCTGATTTGCATAATTCTTTCAGTCATCTGGTGCCTGTCCAGTTCATTCTTTGTGAATTCAACTCTAAGAAGTTTGCTCCCTTTATAAAGATGAATTTCTTCAACCCAGATGATGGCTTCAGTTTTATTCTCAAATATTGTTTACATTTTTTTCAAATCTTTAAAATGGTCAGTAATGTTTATTTACATTTAAACCAATAAAATGTCTATATTTAGCTAGAAAAATGATTAAATGTATTCATGCAGATATTTGTCTCTATCTGTTATGTTATGGAATGGGCTCTTATTATTTTATGTGTGTCCAAAATTAATCTGTCACCTTTTTTATTCATTGTTTGAGCTCATGTT
Organism: Carassius auratus; assembly: GCF_003368295.1. NCBI lineage: Eukaryota > Metazoa > Chordata > Actinopteri > Cypriniformes > Cyprinidae > Carassius > Carassius auratus. Next base: position 220,827 of record NW_020528252.1, on the reverse strand, counting down.
GCAATTGTGTTCAATTGGGAACTAAATGTGCTCTCTTCACTATGCAACATTTCTCTAAGCTTTCCCTTTTGTACTGTTCACCTTCTCTTTTTATATGTTTGTATGACTGTGTGCCCATTCTTAAGAAGAAAATACTGGGGAAAGATCCAAATCTGTGAGAATGTGCCCTCGCTTCCCGGAGCCCACACCTCTTGATCATCCCATCCACTCTTTGAAGGAAGCGCTTGAGAAAGTAAGCATGTGAAGATCGAAAACTAAACCCTACACTGTCCAAAAATCATTTTTAACCAGTATTTCTGTGCTATGATTTTGTCTTTTGTAGGATTACGACACATTTTATATCCGAGTTTACTTTCTTCTTATTCAAAAACTCAAATCTAGTTATATATCTAGATCATTATTTCAAAATGTCCCCTCGCACTTTAGATGCCATTAGAGCAAAAGCCTTGGCTGAAAGTGCACCAGATTATAAATGCTGTTCCTTAGTCTACCTGCGGCCATTAAAAGCATAAAACCGCTTCATTCATTGCTCTAAAAAAGCAGCCGTAAAATAATGTACTGCTGCTGGAAGCATTCCTGACAGCACCTTAAAAATGTTTTACATGAAGTGAAATTTAAATCAGTCAGGTGTCATTATCAATGTACAGCATGAATGATGAATATGAGTGGGCCACATAGTGAATAGTTTGACAATATTTAGACAAAAACATTCATTTAGCATCATTTAGAGTGTTGGCTCATAGAATAAGTAATTGGCATTAATAAAAAAATAAAAAAATGCTCTCAGTATTTAAGGACTGTATTATTATGTTGAAATGTGTAATTTCTGTGCCACTAGCATCATCAAATGGAATCAGAAAAATACTGACAGTCATTGGACACTTCAACAGAATGTTCCGCCCTAATCTCGTGCCATTGGTTGAGTCTGATTCTACTGGTCAGCATGTTTAACAGATCAATGTTTTGAATGCCACTGTGATATTTCAGGGAAAACGTATGTGTGGCTTACTTGTATTTGTTTGTACTGGAAATATATACTGCTGTTGGAATCGGTATGATTTTATTTAAGAGTATACTGAATTTTATTTTTTTTATTTTATTTTTTTTTTCCCAGCAAGGATGCATTACATTTATGATTTATTTTAACATGGAACACATTACACAAATCACATTTGACTTCAGCTACATTTTCTGTGTGTCAGAACCACTGCTGACATATTAACAGATGTAGTTATGTCTTGTCATTTGTTTAGGTTGACGCACTGCTGCGGTATAACATCAACCCCATCAGTCTACCCTCATTGTCAGCTATTGTAACTTACAATGACACAGTACTGTGGACAGGGAACTTCGGCAAAAGAAATGGTAGTGATCCAAACTCTGCACCTCCAAATGAATACACCATTTACAGGTAAGGAACATTTATCTATTATGTTTTTCCATAAATACATATATTTTTTATATGAATTTATTTATGTATGTGTGTGTTTTACATATATTGTACATTTATTAAAATAAATTCTTTAGCTTCATCTGACTAAAAAATCAAGTTGAAGTTTTTGTAGTTTATATAATAAAACATATTTTTGTAAGACCTTCTCAAGTCATGAAATAATTCAGTGTGCGGCTAGCAATGTCTTTTTGCATCGAAAGTTACATTCAAATTCACTTACTTTGGTTATTGGTTAATATTGCTTAATAAGAGAGATGATAAACTTGCCGCTGCATCTCCCTTATACAATAATGTCTAGCACAGAGAGGGAACGTTATCATAATTGGCTATTAATTGTCTGAGTGTCTCCTTTGTGATCTTTTCCCCCTTCTCAAGGGTCCTTGATTTGGACCCATATAGCTGCAATCATTCATGCATCATCACCTAAGAGTTGATCTGCTCTTTTTCATCGACGGAGCACACATCTCCACGTTTAGAGCCCAATTATATGCCTAGCCTGATTTAATCAGTCCAAATCCACTTCTAATTTGCTCATTTTACATTTAGATTGGAGCTATCATTGTCAAGCGCCACAGCTTGTTGCGATTTCAAAGTGGACAAAAGAAAGCTTGTCTTCTCTGTTGAAAGCCATGGTCTTTTGTTTTTTTACTTTAGGCAGATGTCCGCTTTTAAAAATCAGAACCAAGTGGACATGAATACCAGCACTATTTGAAGGCAGATACAGAAGCAGTGCATAGTTTTGATCATTATGTATTCAAAATGAACATCCACTCCAGAGGCAGTAATAATAGTCCTTATTTCTGTCTAGAGTATGGCCTCCAAAATTACATTTGTAGAGCTTACAGTATATTAAAGGGAAAGGGTTTGTACAATTATTCAATAATTTGCTTTCGTATCACACACACACATTTCCCTTTTAGTTTATAAAACCTTTCTATGGACTGTATTGTGCTGTATTTAACATCAAAGCTTATTTCTAAAAGCTCTTGAGGGTTTGCTGCTGTATGGAATGGTTTTGAATACAGATGATGAGGCTGGTGGTTTTATCAGACCTTGAGAATGTATAGCCACTTTCTCTGCTTTCCGAGAAGTAATCTTTTCTGAGTCACTGAGCTGCTTTTTTTGTAGTTATAGCTGTAAGGAACATCTTGTACACAACCTAGCAATTGTTTTCAAGACTCAAAATATTGTGATGGGCTATGGAACAGTTTTATGACATTTTCAGAGTCAAGGGTATTCACAAATATAATCAATCTTTGAGTTGCGAGGTGTTTTGACGTGTTATGCTCACATGGCGGAGTATATAGGATTTATAAGGGCACTGTTAAGTGATGTTATTTTCATAGTTCAAAAGGCTGAGTATGAGATCATAAACTACCCAATGCCAGTTTAAGTGTTAAGTTCTGACGCACACGGGGTTGACCAGGCAATCAACGCTACACAATGAAAAATAGTCAACAAGTCAGTAATTGTTAAAAGCCTTTTCATGAACATGTGAAACCTAACATGGAAAAAAAGTACAAAAAATAATAAATAAACAGTTTTCTTTTTTAAATGACACCAATGAGTAAGAATAGGTTTACCTTTGCATTTACCTAAACAGTTAAGGATTTTGTGATGACATCCTTCAATGCTTAAAGTAGCATTATACTTCACTTGATGTCTAGCAATTCCATTGCATTTTCATGATTAATAATTCAGTTTCATTGCTGAACTTATAGCACCAATGCAAAAGAAGCTGTTATTTTCTCATAGCTTATGATTATTTTCATAAATAATAAAAATCTTATTTTGAGAACATTGAATATAGACAATGTCTGAATCTGCTGCACATTTGCCCATTCTGTAGGATTGCTAGTGTATCCAAGATTTTTCCCACCCTGATGCTGTATAGACTGTGGGAAGATGGCAAGGTGGCCTCTCTGGACGACCCCCTGGAGAAGTATGTGGACAACTTCACCATTAAAAACCCCCTGGGCAAAAGCAGAGACTCTGAGCTGAAATACGTCACTGATGGGTTGATCTTCCTTGACAGCGGTGAGGTTCAAATCCGTTTGTCCTCGGTAACATTAAGAAGAATGGCCAGCCAGCTTTCTGGTAAGTTTCCAGTCTTGTTTCACGAAGCAGTTCCAATGACTGCACAATCACAGAGTGTTGGAATAACAACATTGTTTATTCACAGCATGTAATAACCATAGCAGCAGGTCAAAATGAACGTTTCTTTGAGCTCAGCGGTGGGCCAGCTGTTTGACCTTAATTACTGGTGGTGAACATGGACAATAAAGTGGAAAAACTCAGAATTAAACATGAAATTATTCTATTGCATTTTCATAGTAATAAAAGGAATGCACCTTTAGTGACTGGCGATGCCTTCACTTACTTGATGCGTGTAATTACTGATCACAGCTGCTATGCCTGTATGCTAATTAAAATGAAATGCAGATATGAATTTAAATCCTTTTAGTGCAGAAATTAAACAGTCTATAATGTAAGCTCTCATTAGCATTAAAGTCTTGTGCTGTTGCAGTCTTTAGTAGTTTGTTGATTTAGTTCAAACGCACTCTAAATGCATACATTAGCATACAAAGTATACATTGGGCTTTTGAACTAAGAAGAGTTTTTCATGCTGTGCCTTCAAAACTTTAGTGTAAATGCTCACGAGCCGCTGCTTTTTTAATACCAATATAGGTTGCAGCTGTCCAAAATCCTTCAATAACTGCTTCTTTGCAGAGCCTCCGTTAAATTTATCCTACTTCATCTGTATTTCCTTGCTGTAACTTGGGAAGGCCATATTTCAAATGTAGAAATGTAAATGATTTATTTTGGCTTATGAATAAGTATTCAATAAAATTATTGTTGTGAATGTACAGGACAAACTTTTTGCTGCTTAGTTTTAATGCACGCTCTTAATTTGGAATTTTAATTTTTTTTTATGTTCATGTTTTGACCCATTTAAAAGAACATGAATTTCCCTATTCTGCAAATGTTCATATGAGTGTAGAAAAATAGATTTTTTTAAAGAGTCACAATTATGCATTAGTCACAACATTGTCATTTTTGCAGGCCTACCCCGAAGACTCCGTGGAACTACCTTGCTGTGGAAAGGGAAGACCAAGTCTGCAATCAACCTCCTGCAAGATGATGTGCTCGTCGCTGACCCTGGGACCAAGTAAGTTTCCGCCGCATTAATTTAGCTGACTCATGTAACCAGATTTCTTCCTATCAGCTACTTTTAACAAACTCATTATGTGCCATCTGAATTGCTGTTTCTTTGTGTAGGGGTTATGAACCATGACGATAATGATAATAACTTTTCTGTTGTCTCCTAATAACACTCCTTGGAGGCAGAAAGAAGACATACTGTAACATACTGTTCTCTTCTATTTTCTCTGTTAGATGTCACTACAGCAATTTGGCATTCTCTTTGCTCGCCCATGTCCTCTCTGAGAGAGTTGTCGGTTTCAATTACCAGCGATGGATTACGGATAACATTCTGGGCAGGTTGGGAATGAAGGACACAGGGTTTGACATCAACCCTGGTATTCAAAGTCAAATGGCTGTAGGTGTATACGCCAGCGGCCAGACTGCACCTCTTTATGACTTGGGTTGGTACCGCCCCTCAGGCCAGATGTATTCAACAGCTGCTGACATGGCTAAATTATCAATGATGTTACTGGGAGCCTATCACCGCAAGATACTGGAGCCCGACACTTTAAAAATAATGCAAACCCCTTTGTTCCGCTGTGAAAAAGACTACTTCGCCAACCGCACGGGAACACCATGGGAAGTGAGTGAACAGATGGGATATGAGGTGCTACGCAAGGATGGCGATCTGGACGGCTACTCCGCCATGTTCTCTCTGGTGCCTCGGCTTAAACTTGGATTGGTGGTGCTGATGGCAGGAACGCGGCCACAGAACCAGGATATTGTGTCAAAGGCCTACTCATTTATCATTCCTGCCATTGAGAGGGCCTTCAGGGAGGCAAAGCGGTTTCTTATTCCTCCGCCCAATCCTGCACCCTACGTGGGCTTTTACACTTACAACAACATTACGTTTTACGAGATTAAAGTGGGACCAGATGGTGTCTTGATCATGCAGCAGTTTGGACCTCAAATAGATGATCTCATTCCTGAGCAGTATCGTACCATTAAATTGAATTACCTAGTGGACCGAGTCTTTAAAGTCGTGTTTGAGAAAGAATATCCGTGTGTGCTGCACGTCAACACAGCGTCGGTGTCCCTCGAAGCCCAAGACGGGCAGCTGTTTAACTTTTATGTCTTTGACAAGAAAGGCATATCTCCTGGATTCGACGCTCCGGGGCTCAACACATATAATGTGATTAGAATATCTCGCAGACCCACGTTCTCTAACTGAGGATGAAATGGTTTCTGAAAACCTGTACTCTGAGACACAGAGGGTATATTTATGAATGATTGCATCAAATGATAACAGAGGATGATTACCACTGTCATTGTTTTTTTTTTCTGTAATAGCTTAAATTTCAGTATAACCTATTTGGTAACACTTTACAATAAGGTTCATTAGTTAACATTATTTAACTACTTTAGTTAACATGAACTAAGCATGAACAAAACTTCTACTGCATTTATTGTTTCAGTTCATTTCAACATTTACTAATGCATTATTAAAATCAAAAGTGAACTGTATTTTCCTTAACTAACATTAAAAAGTTTAATAACTACTGTAATAAATGTATTGTTCATTGTTTGTTCATGTTAGTTAATACATTAACATTAACAAATGGAACCGTACTGTAAAGCGTTACCACCTATTTTTGCACACATTCATATACTTGTATATATACTGTAGATGTGCTCATATTTTCATATCTCCTTGCCATTGTATATAAAAACCTTTTTGTACAGTTAGCATCGTAAATAAATAATAAATGCTACTTCCTAAAACTAACATTACGAGAGATCCATGTGTTTTTAAGCAAAATAAGATTATTTTATTAATGGGCTCTTATGGAGACCTCATTGGGTTTAATGATCTTGCTAAATCACTGTCACATTTTCATTTTCTATGCTATTGCAATTGAAGTATGCAGTAATAAATAATAATAAGAATGCAGTAATAAATCCAGTTTCCAATGCTGTAATATTCTTTTATACAAAATAAGCCTTGTTTTAAGTCCCGTTTGATTTAGGAATATTAATGTGTTGGAATTTTCTGAAAAAGATTTGAGTGTGACAATCATTTGGAATGTACATGTTTTGGTGGCCATAATTCATTGTTAGCATTGAAAGGTCAATATGCATTCATACCTTTAACCTTAAGAGTTTTGTACTTGTATCCTCGATCTCCATTATATATTAGTAAGAATAAGTATGGAATTATGAGAATGCAAATAATAATGTTCTCCCAATTATTTGCCCTAGGCTTAGTTTGTACAGTTGAATGAATACAGATCATTTACAAAAACATACCAAAATAAACCATGGGTATCTGCAATTGGAACCTAATTCTGCGGTATATTAGGTGATTTGGAAATAATATACTCAAAACCTTTTTAATATAGACTACAACATTGCTTTATTTCTATATTAATAAACAATTATTGTATCATATATCAATAGAACTTGGTGTTAAACCCATTAATGTTTTTCTTCTCTTTATCATGTTCTATAAATTACAGATCACAAGTCTTCCCCGAGACCGTGACCCATTCATCTCTCATTTATGTCACAGCAGGATGAAGCTGCTAGATTAAACTGTCAACAGGCAAGGTCACCAACATGGGACAGAAACAAATAATGAGCAATGTTTGAAAGTGAAGCCACAGTTCTCCAATCGATATAATAGTTACAATCCACAGATACAAGAAATATTCTAATTCTCAAGATGCTGAATTCTAGTGAAGCACTTTTGGCACAAACATTTCTAAACCAACAATAAAACTCCATCACTGCAACATTTTAACTAGAATCCCCGCACACAGCATTCTTGTACCTGTCAAGCCCCTGCAGTTAATTGAAACATAAAATACACACATTTACGTAATAGTCTGTAAAGATTAATGTGCCATGCAGCTCTTATTGTTCTATTTTCATGATGTATTTTCCAAAGACTCCCGTCTGGGACAAGTATGCTACTTCCTCTCCTCTCTAGTTCTGGAGGCAAGTAGATCGGGGGAACAATGTGCTTTTTACCCCTTCTTTTCATGTCCCCATGACACAGATGACAAAAAAGGACAACTTGTTTCCAATAAGACTGATGGCGATCGTTTAAAATGATTTCTGTCCGTATGACATTTTATACAGTAATACAGTTTAGATGTGTAGGACAGACGTCCACCCATGCTGATAGATAGATAGATAGATAGATAGATAGATAGATAGATAGATAGATAGATAGATAGATAGATAGATAGATAGATAGATAGATAGATAGATAGATAGATTGATAGATTTTTTTAAATGCATTGTATTTATACAGTCTAAATAAATTATCTACATGCATAAATCCTAATTTGAGTGAAAAAGCTTTGAATAAAGAAACAAGGATAATTATGCATATACACTGAATTAAGTAACACTTTATTTTGATAGTCCACTTTAGACAATCTAACAACTAGAAATAACTTTGCAACTACATGTCAACTAGCAGTCATTAGAGTAGACTGTCTGCTTAACATCTGCTAACATTATTTTGATAGTCTTTGCAAGTACATGTCAAATTATTTTACTAATTTTACCATAAGCTAACAGTCTATTAATACTCTAATGAGAGTTAGTTGACATGTAGTTGCAAATTAATGAGCGGTAGTTGATGTGTAGTTGCATAATTTATTTAGTTAGGAGAATGTCTAAAGAAAATAAAGTGTAACCCTCAATTATACAGAACAATTGATACAGACTTTATGTGAATTATAAAGTTGAATTATATTATTATATATATTTTTTTTTAAAACAGATGCATAGCAGAAATTTCGTAATCGGTTAATCAGTGACTTTGGCGTCTCCTGTAATTTCACTAATGTTCACAGGAACAATATCATTGACCACGCGTGGCTTGATAACAAGTGGCATTTCTGCAAAATTGTACATGGTTTTATTTTTGTTCTAATTTTTATTTATTTATTTGGACAGCATGGCCACACTGGTTAGCATTCTCTAAAGTTGGTCTTTGGCTACAAAAAGCCTGATAGACAATACCAATCCAAACCCAGTATGTGTCCATTCACATGTAGTTTTAAGTAAACGTCACTTATTTGCGCAGTATTGTAAATGACCCATTTCACATCTGTCTTTTTCTGTTATTAGCAAGAGGTAACCAAAGCTTCCTATGTGAGATTGCAGAGCATGTTGTCTCACATGAAAGCATTCATTCTCCCTTTCCCACCCGCTGCTGATAATGACAAAAGGAAGTGGGCCGCTCGTGTTCCTGCTCTTAGCCTGGACGTTGGAGATCAGTGGGGTTGTCTTTGGGGATGATGTAGAAAGGCATTGAGTCATTACGAGAAGAGCCTGATGGCAGGCGACTCCACACCAGAGCTTGAAAGCGCTCCCGGAAACGACTGGAGAGAAGGTTGTAGATGAGGGGGTTAACAGCGGAGCTGAGGTAGAAGAGCACACCTGAGATTATGTGCACATATTCAAATATGTTATGCATGTGGTCCGTCCAACTCGTGATGAAGCTCCACAAGAGTCGGTCGATGTGGAAGGGAGCCCAACAGATGGCAAACACTAATACCACCACAACTATAGGGAGAGAGAGAAGGAATCAAGTATATTGTATATAATGTTAGAAAGTTCCAATTGCAATGGACTATTTTGTGATTAATTCAGTTTTAGAATAGATGTACGGTTAATTGCATTTAGTTCACTACAGTTTCAATGTAATTTTTAATGAGACATTGTTTCAAAGGAACTTTATGTAAATATATTGCCTATGAGCAAGATAAAGATGACAAGAGCAAGGAAATGTTTTCTGATGTTTTGAGATAGGGTGAGGAAGAAAGACTTAAATCAATTAATTAAATGACTACATACTATCCAGCTATAAAATATTGATGGGCTAATTGTTTATTCAATTAAAAGTAATCGATAAAGTGCTGCTGGCCGTACTGGTGATGTATCTCAATCTATTGTCAGAGACATTAAAGCAGAGTGAATTTTTTAAACTGAAGGGGTGAGTCACGCAAGGCACTTTAATTGTGTGGAAGTAGTGTTGAAGTCCAACTAAAGATATACTTATTTGAATGTGCTAAAGTGGAACTACTGCAAGCATGCTTAAGGTACAGTACACTTTAAATATCTTACATTTAAAGTTGCATTGAAAGATCATACAATCATTATCAACAGTGACACTAAAACGCATTTTAGGGATAATATTAAGAAGAAAAAAAGGTTAATTATGATATATCATTAGTATGATATGATATCTCATCAGTAAATCTTGACTGATATGTCAGTAAAGTTAATAAATTTATACTTAAAATGAATGAAATAAATGCATTTTAAATTCATTAAATTTTTATGTTAAATCACAAGGCCCTTTTCTAGATAGACGAGCACTGCTAATGCTTCTCTCAAACACTTATAATATAAAGAAACCCTAAAATAGCAATGTGATGAGCTTATAGTTGAGTGTATAATTGAATAGCTTTAATGGGGAGAAATTTGTGCCATTACATTTTGTAACTGTATAGACATATGCTCTATAAAAGCAGATGAAAGTGTCTTGCTTTTAGGTCCCTTTCATTATGTTGGTTCACTTTACTTTGTGAGTTTTACCAGAGCAGAGAGCCATGATATGATCATAACACCTGCTAAAAACTGAAAGGCGCTTTGGGAATAACATCATCGCCATTAAGGAAAGGCATACAGAAGATGTGAAACACAGGGATTTCTTTTGTTGTTGTTGGTTGGTCGGTTGGATTTGGACAATTGTTTGGCTAGAAATTTCACTTCCTCCATAACTTAACACGATGCAGATAGATGTTTTCAGACATCTAAGTGACGCTTTTACTGTGTGACTTAGATTTGCTAGTGGATTAGTGATGCTACTAATTTGGATTTCCTATAATAATGTCCAAAAGGAAATAAAAAATAAATGTTACGTTTTAAAATTCTCTTTTATGAAAATTTAAACCCATAAAGAAAAATACAAAATAGCCTTTTGTTTCTTCTCTATGCCATGCCTTGCATGACTCACTGCTTTAGTTTTTCTATACAGTATATTACTGATATATTTTAACCTAGCAATTAATTCTGCATTAATTTCACTGGTAATTGAGTGAGATGCATGAGAAATACTGCTATCGTGTGGCCTTCCACACACACACACACACACACAAACACACACACGCACAATTTAATAGCACAAATAAAATAAAAGTAACTCGAATAATATATAAATATTTGCAAAAAATTATTTATCCCATACACTGAAGATTTTAATATTCTATTAAATAAATAAATAAATAAATAAATATATATATATATATATATATATATATATATATATATATATATATATATGTACACACACACACACACATATATAAATGTTGTTTTTACTGTAAAAATCTGGCCATCACTTACAATGCATCTTGGTGACCTGCCTCCTCCGTCTGCTGTCCAAATGGATTTTCCAGCTGTCCTGGTTCTTGTCCAGTTTGTCCTTCCTCTGCTTCTGTCCCCTGGCCAGTGTCAGACCAATCATCAGATACAGCACGCTGATCATCATCATGGGGACAAAGTAAAAGAGAACAGTGGTGACTTGGATCACCAAGTTATACATCCATTTGGGCTTGAGGAGGTTGCAGGTAGCTGATTCCAGAACCCTCTCTGGAAGGTACTGGTACTGCAGGCCATGAAGTGATGTGTTTGGGATGGCGCAGATCAGGGACAGAACCCAAACGCTAGCGATGACCCTTTGCGCATGTTTGTTGGTTATGGCATAGCGGGTTTTGAGCGGATGGATGACAGCAATATAGCGTTCAATGCTTAGCACTGTGACGTTGAGCACAGAAGCAAAACAAACCATCTCAAATAAGAAGATCTTGAAACAGCAGATGCTTTCGCCAAAGGGAAAGGGGTAGTTCTGCCAGAGCTCGTAGATTTCCAGCGGCATCCCAAAGAGCAGCACCAGCAGGTCTGAGATGGCCAAGCTAAAAAGATATAAATTGCTGGGTGTCCGCATCTTCCTGTCTTTAGTGATCACGGTGCAAGTGAGGAGGTTTCCCAAGACCCCAGTGATGAAGATGAAGATGTACGTAAAGGTTACAGGAAGGAAGAAAGGAGATCGTCTAGGGCCCAGAAGCTTCAACAGAACATCATCCATGGTCTGAAGCTGACAGCGTCCACTCTCGTTGCCGGTGAAGTTGAATGTAGTGATGTTGCAGAACACATAGTCCTGGTCTGATCCATTCACAGACTCACAAAGGCAGGTCAGAGCCATTATGGCAATCGAGGGAGAAATTATTAAATGTGCCGGTCTTGAAGTAAGCGTTTGAACTGCTACCTCTCAGAGTGTACCTTCAGCATGATGGAGACCTGTGTCAAACAGATTTGTACAATCTTAGTGCAGACTAGCCAGTATAAAGGCTGATGCAGTGGAGGTACATTATAGTGTGTTTACAGGAACATTATCTGCTTTTTTTTCTTGATTACTGTCATTTCCTCAATTGCAAATGGATTTTAATCACCCTGAACAATTAAACATAGCCTGCTTTATCCTGCCAACAAATCACCTGTAGGATTCCTTCTTTTTTTTTTTTTTTTCATTGTGAGCTTTTTCATAAATTTGATATTTAACCATTACCTTGACAAGTAAAATATTTATTATTTAAATGATAGGAGTATTGTTATAAATGTGTGTGTGTGTGCATCTTTTTTTTCTTTTTTAAATCAAAATATATACTAGGCTATATCCATCCAACCAGTTTGGTCTAGGTCTATCAGGTCATATTCATCATTTATTTATTCATAGTTTATTAAAACATATTTGTAAAATATATAGTTGGTATACAGCTGACTGAATTTCAGTTTAAAAATGTACTTTACATAAATGTTACTCCAACAAAAACATCATTTAAGCCTTCAGTGTTTTTAAATTAAGAAATGCTAAAAGACACGCACCTTTCCAGCGTCCTCAATGCACGCGCACCGCATCCAGACTTGTTCTTTCAACTTGATCCCTGTTCACGCACATGTTAAAACGATCGCAGTAAGCAATCAGTGTGTCTGTAAAGCTGTAAGACCCATAGCAGGTGTCATTCACAGTCATCACAGGGTCTCTGCCTTGACTGAGTTGCTCGGATGATGGATCTTTGCGGTGAAGACGCTCCCTAACAGATGACAGGCTGCCGGGCTTTCATCCTTCTCGGTGTTCGTTTCTCAGAGGTTTCATCTGCAAATCAAAATGATTTTGCCTTTGATTGTTTATGCTTCACTCGTTTTAAAGTGGATTCAATGGACCGGTATGGAGGGAGGCAATTTCACGCGCGTCTGTCTGCCTCCAATCACAGTGGCGGATGGTTGAAAATTGTCTAGGTAGGGCGCCAACAATTTTAGCATACATTCCGGTATGATTTATCCCAGTAAAACAAAATAAAAAGTCTGAAGACTTAAAACAATTTATAAATTATAAATTATAAATTGTTTTACCCAGTTTAAGATTCGAGATGACTCCCACAAAACTGTTTTCGACAAGCTTTTTATAGATTAATTTAAACAGTTGTAATTTTCATAATTCACAATTGATGTATTCACTGCAACAACAAAAACTGAGGTATATATACTGTATATATATATATATATATATATATATATATATATATATATATATATATATATATATATATATATATATATATATATATATATTGCATTTGTTTAGAGCATTTTCTATACATATATAAATAACTACAAGTCAAGCTGCAATACCAAACAGGACCACACGGAGAAGCCAACAGAGAACACTACTAGTCGCCTTAACCAGACTGTATATAAATATACACGGATCCATTCAGAATTATTAAACAAAGCAAACCACAAATTAAGAAAGTAAATCAAATAAAAATAAATAAAAACATTCTGAATTTGTCGAATGTGGTGATCTGAAAGCAGGTCGACATGACCAATGACCATACCCATGTAGTATACACACCACAGACCCCTGCAAACCCCTGTAAAAACACGCTTCTTCAGCAAGTGCCCATTATAAAACACTTGTCAGACATGTGACCATACTGAAATGCGCTCGTGCAAAAAGCTATCAGAGAGCACACATACACAGTCTGTTTGTTTGCACATTAATAATGACGGACCCAGACATCCAATAGTGTACGGTTGCAGTATGTCAGTGTCATCGTCTTTACCTCCATTAAACAATCGTCATCCATCAAAATCCTTACTGGTTTGCTTTATTCAGCCCCGACGTCAGCTTAAAGATATTTAATATAGGAATGTGTATTCCCACCAACCGCTGCTCAAGTGTCTTTACTGTATTTTTGATCAAATAAATACAGCCTTGGTGAGCATAAAAGTTAAATTAAAAATTAATTAAAAAAATAGTACCGCTCCATTAATTTTGACCTGTAGTTTGTATGTATGTGTGTGTGTGTGTGTGTGGACGGCTGTATATAGGCTGACAACACTCTCCAGTCTTTATTACTCTTTTTTAGAATATGCCACAGTTTTTATGGAAAATCCATTATTATGAAAAAAACATGGATTTGCCGTGATGAATTTTAGTGCTATCTTTTGCTTAAAAAACTATTTTCATAAGTTTAACGGATGTTCAAGCCTTCTAGGCTCTTAACTAGCTATGCAGTGTGCACTGTACATTCAACTATACTCACACCTTTGGGTCAAATAATTCATAACCTTCTTTGATTGAATTCACTTCAGCTGCATTCATGCATACACTTTCTTTTTAAGTTCTTTAAATTACAATTCTGTTTTTTTATACTGTATATGGGGGGAGTAAAATATGTGAAAAAGGTCTAAAAGATAGAAAGCACTATATGATGAGGAAGTGGATTTAATATCTACTGTATATGTGATTTAAATTTGAACTGGTGGAGTAGAGTGCTCTTGATTTAGATGACAACACTCTGAACTCTGTGTAAATTGGACATGTTCAAAGTGTTAAAACTTTGGGGCTTTTATGAGGTTAGTAGTTCATGTAACTAAAAAATTATATTCATGTAACTTTTACATTTACAGCAATAAGACCAAAACTAAAATCCATGGTGCATTAATTCAAATTTAGATGCACTATTTAGATGCAGTAATTCAAAGATCAGAGCAGGTATATAATCTACAGAAAGAGGGCATTATATGTGTCTAAGCAAACAGTGAAATGCAATGAGGCCTGAGAGGAGATAGAATTGTATGTATATGTTAATGTGTTTAGAAATGTTTTAGTATGCACACAAAATGTCTCAGTAAAAAATTTTTTATAGATTAATTTAAGTAATCTGAGCATCAATAATGGATCATCACCACTAATAACAAATTTTTAAATGAAAACTGAATACCATCAGAATTTTTGTATTTATTTTTTTTTGTATTCAAAGACATTTTCAACCCTTAAAGAACATAAGGTTACATAAAATGAGATTAGATAAGATGACCCTTTATTGATTCAAAGGGAGCCCATGAACAGTACGGTACGGATTTATACCCATTTCAGTGCCTCACAGAGACATTTAATAACACTCACTGAAATAACTCACGAATCTTAAAGACAAAATTATTGTCTGCCAGATAATCTTGTCCAAAAAAGGTTTTTGAAATTTTATGTCACAAGTGCAATACCATGTTATAACCTTTTCAAGGGGCACAATTCTCTATTGTAAATGTTTCTAGGACAACCGAAGTAACACACAAGACACAACAAAATCATAAATGAGAACCATTCAGAATGCTGTATGCTTTAGCAGAATCCATACTGCACAAGTGAGTGGTCTGAAAGTGCTGTGATAAACTGATTCATCTTGTCAAATTTGCTGTCATCCTAATCTCTAAGATTTATGTTTATTTTTGACAGATTACTTCATGATAAAAACTAATCAATAAATGTCTGTTTACAATTATAATTTTACATGAATAATATCTTGAAGCTTTCATCAAGGAAAAAAGTATATTACAACATTCAAAACAATTAGCCTGGGTATAACATAAATATAACATTAATATATTAATTAAAGTGACCAGTAAAATCAAGTATGGAAAGTTTGGACATAACTTTTTTTATGTTTTTAATTTGTTTGGTTAATTTTGACATAAAAATATTACATAAAGTAGCACAATAATAATAATAATAATAATAATAATAATAATAATAATAATAATAATAATAATAAAAAAAAATAATAAAAATAAATATCTTCCAAACCATGTCTTTACTTTTCCCAGATACACGTTGATAAACCTAAGAGCAGTCGGGACAGATTTCAGGGGAAATACCATTCTTACCATAGATTGTCTTATTATTGGGAGTTGAGAATGTCTTTAAAAGTAATTTACTTACCACTGGAAAAAGCATAATGGCTAAATGGCTAATCACTTTGAGGCACCTCGGCCAATCATACAATGACAGTGATGTCAGTGGCTGGCTTTCACAGTTTTATGACAGTCAGTTGTAGTTTATTGTTGCACAGTAAAAATAGTATTCTGTTCATTTAAAAAAGCAGCATGACTGGGCATACATAACACTGATGCTAGTCCTAAAAAATTAATTTATTTGTTGAAAGCCATAGAAAGAATACATTTTTATTTTTTAAAAAGTGTTATATCATCATCATACGCAGCTGTTACAAGTCACATTTCAAGTTTATTTATTGAAACTCGGAAGCCATAGAAAGAACATATTTTATTTTCATTACTAAGTTCTTGAAGTGGGGCGATACGCACTGGTATGCATTACCGGCACTTCAATATATTAGTCTTTAGCGTACTGCCATTTTTCATGCATACCAGCACTTCTGACATGTTGCCGGTGCTGAGTCAATGCATCAGTGTCTGGGTTTTGTATAATGAATCCTGGCTGGCAGATTATGCGCTGGTCAGTGGTTTAGTTATTCTGAATGGATCCGTATGGTAGCACGTATCAGCAGGTTTAGTGATCTTTTGTCGTCTCACAGTTGTACTGTATAGCAGCTTAACTGGTGCTTATATTAAAAATGCTCCAAACTGTTTTCTTTCTTTCTTTTAGCATTATATACAGTTCATACATTGGGAATTATGGAAATGTATTTATGTTTGAGGGGGGGCACTTCTTTTTTTCACTTCAAGCACTGATACAATATAATACATTTATTCAAATGCATTGTGTCAACATAAGGAATTTGGACACATAATAGTCATTACAACTCAAGTCTAATTTTCAGGTAAAACCTAAAAACCAAAGAAAGAAAACATAAATATTTTCTAGAAATACAACTACAAAACCCCACTCGCAATTCATAAAACTCTACTCAGAAGTGCATCACTTCACTCTGATACACGTGCATCAAATATAACAGGGCATGGCAAACGTGAAAAATCACACGTGTACTGCTGCGAGTTTTTTACACAAGCTTCAACACAATTTTCTCCTCCTCCCACATAAACAAAACCCCTCAATACAATAAAATAAAATTTTTAAAAAACCCTGATCCCCCCAAATCCAGAATTGATGTCCGTTGATTCCATGTCTGTTGATCTGTTCCATGTCACTCATATACACACCAACATAGTCTCTGATCACAAACAGGGCACCATACATTCATCCCCTTCGACTCATTTCAATAAATTATTTATCTGACAACAGAGTCCTCTTTTCAACAATTCATTCATCCTGCACAAAAAAAGGTCAAGCAAGCCTGCTTCTCCAGTCTTGTCTGCTCCTTATATCCAACCTTTTCATTCACTCTGCTCCAGGTGATTCACATCATTAATCAAAGTGCCTCCCATGCCCCACTTGACAGTTCACATTAACATTTTTGTCAAGGTAAAATCTTATAATAGTTCCTAACGAAAGTGTTGAGTGTAAAACATGTTGAAGATTAGCAAACAGGTTGTCGATTCCTTAAATGATACATTTAATCCACTGCAAAATCAATCTTTTCTATCTAAAATTTAGAAATAAAAGGCATTTTTATATCCTGATTTTAGTTCTCTGACTTGAATGATCTGTTTGAAGGGGCGTGTCTGCTGTGAGATTCAGAGTAAACGCCAACTGTCGTGATTGGCTGACATCTTTGCACTGGAAATGCGTATTACACCACACTCAGATACTATTACAATAATAGTTATTTTATTATTATTTTTTTTTTACTGTTACAGCTGTCGAGATTAACGAATCGTGGAAGTGTTGATTATAGCATTATTTGTTTTATCTTTTCCCATCACATGAAAGGCTGCAGTGATGAGCGTTGATTAGACAGTCTGTTTATAGCGTGAATGCAGTGATCTCGTCTTCTCTCACAAAAATGCTTTCACCACAACTAACAGCAAACACAATATCCACATGAATACAGTAAGAGTTTCGTCGTTCAGCATAACAGCGTCATTCATTATAACGGCAGTTTGGGCACGTGTACAGATATACTCGCAATATGTGATTGACAGCTATAAACGATATAAAGGCATTCTTTGATCACTCTCTGTCTTTTAATAACCATTTAAATAACAGATTTGTTTCATGCTGTGCTACTAAGAGAAAGAATGTGACGCTGATTGTTTAGTCACTGGCTTATTCACTGATGCATAAACAGTATTAAACGATTTAGAAAGAAAGTCAGTGTGAACTTGAATAATTAGCTACACATCAGAAATCACTGATCACAGATCTGGCGTTAATGAACACTGTTACTCACTGTTTGTGGCAGTGATGTCTGTTTGTAATGCCTGTGCTGACATTGCGACTGAATTATATGTAAATGTTTGGGCAGGCAAGGCAGACAAAGGGGAGGTAACCTTTCCCCTTATGACGACATATAAGGGGAAGATTCCAGATCGGTCGTCTGAGGTCTCATTTTCTCAAGGGCAGAACAGGACACCCAGAGCTTGGTTTACAACTATCGAAACGTCTAACCACTGGAGGACCATTGACAGGCTAGGGAAACTCATATTAATGTTAAAAAACCTCATAAAGTGACATTTTCATGTCACTAGACCTTTATGATGGAGACCCAATTTCCAGATAACACCCAATTTGTCCTGACACTGATTACTCTGGCACATGTATGGTGTGTAAGTAGTGTGAAGCTGAGAGGAGGTTGTCAGGAGCGAGAAATATTGACCATGGACCATGTAAAATGTCAAACCTCTGAAACACTGGTTGTAAAAACAACAACAACAACAAATGAACAGAGCAGCATCTACAAGCAAAAAGGGAAAGCGATAAGCTCTGTAATAAAACCTGAATCAACATTAGCTTGGCCTTTCAGAGGTGGCAAGAATTAATGTTAAATTAATGTAAATTTGTTACGTCATACGTCATTGTTACATCATACCTCAGTATTTCCCAGAAGGTCAACAACAGCACAAGAAATGGCACCTGCTCAAATGACATATTTTTTAGATTTCCATGTACACCACATTCATCTGCTCAGAGGAGCAAAGCTGAAGCACAACCAGTGCTCTTCTACAAGTCACATGCAGTGTTATGTTTAACCGCTAGGGAGTAAAAGGTTACATAGCATAACAATGACACTCCTTCACTGTGATAAGAATTACTATAATGTACACACTCTTGTAACTTATATAAAGTAAATTAAATTGCCCAGGTAAACAATACAGTATCATAAGAGTAGTCACAAGCATCTTCATTCTTGAGATATTCACAGCACGGACATCACCTGGCAACTATTAACCAACTGTGACACTGGGATGCTCTTGTTACTCATATCCCGGTAAAATCTTGCCTGGTCACGCTTGGCCTTTGTGAGTGCATGTCTGCTTTGGCCTGCCATGAAATCATCGTTGGAACAAAGTCACCCATGAGTAAGCACTGTGTTCTTTTATATTGACTTGCTGTTGCCATAGCAGAGATCAATCCCAAATCCAAAACTTTGAGTCAGTTCACACTTAAGGAACATGTTTGCAAATAATTTATGACTCCGTATCAGTTTGGACTTCTGTTTCGAGGCACAACATGTTCAATGAGGAAGTTAGAATGAATCCTGTTCATTAAGTTTCTAATGAATCCATCTGCAGGACCAGAGAAGGATTTGATGATGGTGCAAGGCAGGGATCCAAAAGTCTGTGACCACACTGAAATATTTAAACCTAGGAATAGACAGTAAGGTCTAATAAGGTCATTATAATGAAATGTAGTCATCATGATTATCAGGTACTTATCAAGTTCATGCAGCTTGATTAGTGCTGTCATTAAAGGAATTGTTCACCCACCCCATTGTTTACTCACAGTATTAAAGATGTAGATGAGTTTGTTTCTTCATCAGAACAGATTGGAGATATTTAGCATTGCATTATTTGTTCAACAGTGGATGCTCTGTAGTGAATGGGTGCTGTCAGAATGAGAATCTAAAAACAGCTGATAAAAACATCACAATAATCCACAAGTGATCCATCAAATAATGTCCTGAAAGTTTCAGCAAACTTTCATTTTTGGGTGAGCTAGTTCTTTAAAGAAAATGGGACATAAACAAATAAACAGAAAGAAATGGGGTGGTGTTGGCACAGTGGATAAGATGCATGCCTTTGGTGTGAGAGACCCGGGTTTGAATCCACTGTGAGACACCAATGTGTGCCTGAGCAAGTGTAGGATTTAGGCTGAGTGGATTCCATAAGCGGGTCTTTATTATAGGATCTGAGCATAAAATCCAAACAATAGACACAACTCATGGTCAGGTCACAGGCTTGTGTCAAAACACAGGCAAAACAATCCACTGGCAGACAAATCCAAAACAGTAATCCAAAAACGTGAGCCAAAAGAGCAAAAGCAAAGGTCATAACAAGTATCAACAATGGAACAATGAAAGAACGCTTAGTAAGGCAGTGAACTGGCAATACTTCGCAAAGTAGCAGTACAAACAAATGACTTAAATACAGGGTGTGGAACTGATGTGGCAGGAACAGGAAGTGGCAGAGTTCAATATTCAGGTGAAGGCTCCCTCTGTTGGACTGGAGCCTGATCAAACGTTACAGCAAGACACTTAAGCCCTAGTTGCGACCTCTGACATATATGTAGCAATTGTAAGTCACTTTGGATAAAAGTGTCAGATAAATGTTAAGAAAGTCTTAAATTTCTCTTATTTTATTTTTTCAATAAAAACTTTCACTCGAACTGTGCAGATTATATAAAAATGTTCGGTTCCAAAATGCAATAAATCCATTTGGATTAATTTTAGTAAAAATGTGTTTTCTTTACCCAGAAAGTGGCAAGATGAAAACCACTGTTTTCTGTTTCAAACCTTCACATAGCATCTTTAGGTTATACTGTAACAACATTAAAAAAATCAAATCCAGGTTTTGATCTTCAAAGATTTATTATAAAATTTTATTTATGTTTTTCCCCAAAATGCAATAATTCCATGGCACTTTTTTTTCTCAAAATGTAATAAATCCATTGAATCAATTTGAACACAACATAGTAAGTTGATCCACATATGACAGCCTCTGAACTTGGTCTATGTAATCTTATTCGGGCACTGGACTTAAAATACATTCATCAGTCATCGCTTCCAAAATGAATTCAACAGGTCATCTTATTAATGGTATAAATTAATAACAGCAACAAAATACAATTTAATCATGTACAAGACCATTAACAATATCACATTAGACCACAAAAAAATTCCAAAATGACATTTCCCTTACATTTAACTTCCTAAAGTGCATTCATCTTTGCCATGTCACATTTATTTAGTTGACTAGTGCTATGTGCTGTATTAACAAAACATAAATGGCATTAATAAAAACACTAACACTGACAAGCTAAGCGATATCACATTCATAATCGAATGTGATTCATCTAATGAATGCAATTTAGCGTTGCTTGTCTGTGATCTACGGCTCTGTGTAATGCATCTGAATAATTTCCGTCTGAATGCACGTGATGGAGATTTACCGGTATCACAGAACCGGCTTTACTGAGGAGATGCGCATGACAATCACATGCGATTTATCGTGCAGCCCTTGTCTGCGAATATCGCATTTCGCGTAAAATTAAACATTATCATTCTGATTTTTTTTTTTTTTTATGTCGTTTATTGCATTTTGGAACTATTTTGGAACAAACTCTTCATAAATTTTTATAATGAAATAAAAAAATTAATTAAATTAGAAAAATACATTTTCTTCATGGTCTTATCCAATCAAATATATTGTCTTATTAAATGTCTTATCCTTTACCATGCTAAATCAATGACTCCACTTCATGAGGCACTCAATATAGTGAGAGATAATGTAAGCGCTGTAACAGAAATGTTCAACTATTGTAAACCTCTGGCCCAAAAGAGTTAATGTCTCACAGATAAAGATTATGCAGGTTTATAAAAGAACAAAAGGATGACCATATAAACACAAGCAGTTTCGTTAATGTGTGTGAGATTTAAGAATATGGAAAATATAGGGTATATTAAAAAATAAATAGGTCACAGACATTTTAGTCTCTATTGCAAGAGGTTTACAGATACAAATCTGTTTTGGGGTTCCCACTGTTAATCATAATTATATATATATATATATATATATATATATATATATATATATATATATATATATATATATATATATATATATATATATATATATATATATATATATGATTAATGTGATCTACTGTAACCCCACGGACAGATGAGTATTTTCTTTACAGTTCCAGTTTGACAACAGCGTGAGGTCATTAAAGATCTCCCATATTTATAGAATCAGCTATTTATCAACTAGACTGTCTACAAAGATCCTGTAACATATTAGTGTCTTACATAATTTAGATTACTTTTAAATCCCATGACGTACATCTGTGCTTGTAAAACACACACATGGCGTGAGAGAACATTTTACACCATAAGTCTTGATTGAGAGTCTTTTGTTTATGCAGTAAAATCAGCCTTTTCCTTAAATTATTTTATAGATGTATTTCAAATATTTTAAATCTTGACATTTATCCATAAAAAAAAAAAAAAACATACTTTTTGGACAGGTTTATGAATGAATTAGCTTTGCAATCACGGCCAACATGGGCATGATTACAGTTTTGAATTATACAGAAATGTGGCTGCAATATTAGTCCTGAAAATCCTGAAATTATGCCTTAATTTATAAATACAGCTGCATAATTAGCATAAAAAATAGTTTTTTCCTTCTTGAGCTAAAACAAAACAATGCAAGTGCAAATCAGTCGGCTGACATTCATTTAACTGATATAATATCTCTCACGTTTCAAATTACTATG
The DNA here is from genome assembly GCF_003368295.1 of Carassius auratus. NCBI lineage: Eukaryota > Metazoa > Chordata > Actinopteri > Cypriniformes > Cyprinidae > Carassius > Carassius auratus. The sequence goes on along the minus strand of NW_020528252.1, from coordinate 197,989 downwards.
TTAATACATTTTCGCCTCAACCACAATGTAGCGCAAAATTGCTTCGCTTTTAATGTTGTTTATGGTTGATTACAGACCAGCTATTTGAACCAGGAAAAAAAATATGAATATCCTATAAAAACTGTCAACAAGTTTAGGTGCCATATCAGTTTTACACATTAACATAATGTCAAGGATAAGCCTTGTGCATATTCTTACATTAAAATGATTATGGTAGCATGAGAGTTTGGTTTGTTTCTATGTATTTGTTGTAAATGAATCCCAGTGCAAGTTTTAGCTGAAGTGGAATATAAAAATGAAACTGTATACATCCTCATTAATTTCCTTGCATTTTCAGCTTTGTTTTCCAAGCAGCATTGACTTCCTTTTCAATCAGACAAATACATTAATTGAAGTTCTGTGTTTCCCTTTCGGATACAAAGCTCAAGAAGACAAGAGTTCAATTATTAGACCATGACGTGAGTCACCATCCGGGGGCAGCTGTCTCCGGTCCATGTCACTGATAGGTGAAAGATTTCACAAGCTCTGTGACTGTGTTGATCTGATTATCAGGCAGTAGAAAAAAAAGACGTTTTTGAGTTTTTTTCCATCAGAGGAGACAGTCACAAAACATAAGTAAAATGTGAGCTCCTAATGTTAGTACACAGCAAATAGTTAACGAGTTCAAGAAGTGAGCAAAAGATAAGTGACTGCAAAATGTATTCATTCTGAGGGCTCAGAAAAACAACAACAGTTTTCAACAGTAGTTGTTCTAATTATTTTATTTATTTATTTATTTATTCGTTCGTTCGTTCATTCATTCATTTTTTCTGCTTATATAATCTCCATTTTAGCCTGTTACCTACAACTGGCCCCATTATCTATTTGGACCCCTTAGATATTGTGACAATAAATGTCAGGGGTAAAGTTCTGGGTTAATTGTACCTGTTTACCATGCTTAATTTATTTTTAATGCATAATTGCATTAGAAATTTGTACTTTAATCAAGTACTGTGAAATTAAATAAATATATTACTGAAATATAAAAGTATATGATTACGATTTTATCTTTAAAGAACAAAGTATATATAGAGAGAGAGAGAGCGATAGATTGATTTACTCAATGTTCATGTGAGCTGTCATTCACGTCATCCACACAGAGGTACTTTTGGCACATTTGGCACAATATCTGCTCGATATGACTGGCTTGAAGTCCTATCATTATGAACACAGGTGAGACAGGTTTAGCTATGGACAGGTTTTTTAGTCCTGATTTAGACTTCCGCTCTCCGAGGGGCATTACATTTGTTTGAAAAAAAAAAAATCAGATCAAAAATTTACTTCACTGAAAAATCATTGTAAATATCCTCTCATCTGACATGCTCTTTCCTTTCATGCGTCATCTCAAATAAATATGGACCATCTGCAGTTGTTTAACATTGGCCTGCATCAAAACGTTTAGAATTGCAAAGGACGATGCTTGTAATACACAATATGCTGGAGCAGGAGCACAAGGAAATAAAAAAATGAAAGATGTTCTCTTCATAAGCGGTGTCTTATAAAACCTAGTTTTCGGTGAATTATATTTGATTTAGACACAAATGATGTGCTCTCATGAATGCAAGCTTTCACTGACTAATAATTCAGGTTCAGATCTGGCCTGTCATTACCCAAACCCATTTACTCCCCTCTCCACTCTTCTGTTGATCAAATGAACAAAACAGAAAAATATTCAATATAAGGCAATGAATTAAGAAAATGCAACTATTAAAAAAATGTATTCGATCATTTTTAATATTTGTAATCATTTTATATTGAACATCTAAACCATTTTTATTGGTACAGGCTTTATAAAACACAATGAACTGTTTCAGTATTAATTAAAGTTTAATATTTTCTATCTACTTTATTTTTATGTTCATGCAAAGGGACTTACAATATATTTTAGACATTTTCCACTGTCCTGAATTCGTTCTCACAGCTCTTGGAGTGTCTGATGCAAAGGTCAAAGCAGTTACGGTGTAATTAGGGCCATTAAATCATAAAGCAGTTTTAAAACAGAACGCGCCTTCACAGGGAGGAGATTATTGACAATATTAAGTAAACACAATACATAATGATCATTGTCTTTGAGCCATGATAAGCAATGGCATATTAAAGCATGGGAAGCTTCCTATGTACAAACAGGAGCGTTGGGTTCTGCCTGACGTCCACATGCACTTGATAAGTGTGAGATATGTGGGTTGTGTTGGAAGCTGAAAATGTGTTTATGAATGTCCGTAGTGCGAACAATCACGTATATTGACAAAGGAAAGAAGAGGCTTGGTCGATAAGGAGTTGCAATGCTGAAGTTAAATGATGTCATCAGGTGTGGGCACCATCACAGTATCAAACTAAAGCTTTTAACCTGGTAATTATTAGAATTATACACAAATTGAAATTTCATTTAGCTGAACTGAAGGTTTGAGTGGATTGAACAGATTATTGTGTGAAACTTTAAAGAAGAAACTTTCTGATTAATGATTAAGGGCTTTATCAGAACCTGACAGACATCAGTCTTAATGTTCATTTTATCAGCACGGATAACTGAATAGAGTATCTTTATACTAATACATATCTAAAAAAAATAAGCAATTTAATGATAATTATTGATAATGGTTTAATATGAACTTTCATACACTGCCCATTTAGCATATTGATTTTGATTGCATAATAGTGATTTGTAACTGATAACTGAACAGTGAAGTTTAATCTTTTTTTAGTTCTTAAACAATATCCAGTTAACGTGCGACATGAATATGCTTCCATAGTAATGTTGAAGAATCAGATCCACTTTGTTGTACTTCCCTGGTGGGCCTTAACTAGTTTTGTGGCAAGGCCCAAACTTAAAACTGAACTTGTGGTGACCCAAAACAGCACAAATTACACTAGAGTTATTAAAACATGCCTCTTATGCTCACCAGGGTTGCATGTATTTAATTGAAATACAATAAAAACAGCAATAATGTGAAATATTTTTACAATTAAATTTTTTATTTACTGTAATTTATTTCTGTTATTGATATTTCAGTTTTCGGTAACACTTTAGAATAAGGTTCCATTAGTTAATGTTAGTTAATGTATTAATTAACATGAACAAACAATGAATAATACATTTATTACTGTATTTATTCATCTTCGTTAATGTTAGTTAATGAAAATACAGTTATTCATTGTTAGTTCATGGTAATTCACAGTGCATTAACTAATGTTAACAAGCACAACTTTTGATTTAAATAATGCATTAGTAAATGTTGAAATTAACATGAACTAAGACTTATAAATGCTGTAGAAGGATTGTTCTTGCTTAGTTCATGCTAAGGAAAGTAGTTAACTAACATTAACTAATGGAACCTTATTCTAAAGTGTTACCCAGTTTTCAGTGTCACATGATCCTTCCGATCATTCTAATATGCTAATATTGCTAATTAATAATGTTAAAAACAGTACTTTTGTGTCAACTGTGATACTTTTTTTTTCAGGGTTCTTTGATAAATAAAAAATTCAAAAGAGCTGAGCAAAATATTGTATTTCTTTAAGCATGAAGCCTTAACCGTGTTGACAACTGACATATTTGCACCAAAATACACCGCCATTAGATTAATATGCATGAGTGTATATTTAGTTACATTTTATTATTTCTTTGCCGTCCTGCATGACCTTTTCAGAACGTTTTGTGCAATGACCCACTAGATGTGAACCAGTGACCTAGACTAAATGTTTGCAATAGGCAATCTTATGATATTCTTTACATTTGTATATTTTTACATAGTTATATATCACTCACTTAGGGTCCCGAGAAAGTCAGTTTTCAAAGATCCACAGAGGAATGTATGTTTCGTACAGCATGGTATATTAGATCATTAGTGTAATATTTGCAGAACGTGTACTGCAGACAATGACTAAACATGTAGTCATAGCCTGTGTGTGTGCTCATTGGGTGGTTATTAATTAACCCAAACTAGAGAATGAAGAACAGGCCACAAGGCAAACCTAACTAAAAGATCCATAAAAGTGCATGTCACAACTACAGACGAGGTCACGTAGGATTTATGAATTCTGTTTTACGACATTGTAAAATTTATCCTCTTTATTCATTAACAGCAAAGAAACAATGGCCGGATCTGATAGGCTGGTGGTCTGACCCTTTCCTATATAAGAGGAGAAGGGAAAGAGGAGAAAGGCAGAGATTGCATTGACAACAACCGAAAAACATTTTATAACTAAACACTTCTCGAGAAGAAGCAGCCAGCATGAAAACCATTTTGTCTGTCGCTTTCCTCATCGTGGCTCTTTGCCTGGTCTCTGAGGCTGTGCAAGTCCAGGTAAGTTCAAGCTTTTATTGTAAAAAAAAAAACTCTTACTAATTTAAATGAACCTTATGAATACTCTATTCCATGACTTATGGACGTAATATCCTTAGAATTGCACCAATTTGCAGCTGACTTCATTCTGAAACCTGTATATTGTTGCATTTGTAGCTCAAATGTGTATTCAATAAATGTATGAGTTGTTTGAGCTATTTATAAAGAATCATTCAGCCAAAGGTTATTAAGTTTAAGTCAACGGTCAATGCTGAGGCATAGTTCGATCATTGCATTCAGACTCATCCGTTTATTTCTACGATTTCCCTCCTGCAGGAAGGCGATTTTTCTTTTTCACTGGACTCGGTGAAAGTTCTCCAGCAATTAATCGGCCAACCACAAACACAAAACCCTCGGTTGACCAAGACGAGCTACTTTTCTGTATGTTCCAATCCCACGCTGCCTCAGGAGTTTGTGCCTCTGTGCATGAAGAGAGGAGCAACAATGTCCTTCGCTAGGCTAGGTAATAGCCCTGGTTTACTTTTAAAACCATGCTCAATAATCGTACACAATGTACTGTAAATAAATAACATTTTAATGTCTAACCTGAGATCCTGTTATGTCTGTTTCAGCATCTGTGCCTGTGGACGTCTGTGAAATATGTGCTTTTGCGGCCTGTACTGGTTGCTAATTCCTTCCATCATCCCCTCGCTTGATTATCATCACCTTCACTTCATAAAATCCGCGTACTTTCATCTTCTGCCATAAGTTCTAACAATTGAACATTGCGAATGTTGCCTGAATGGCAGAACACGGTTTATGAACTGTTACTTAAATTTAATTCCCTTCTTTTCTTTCCCATGTTTTGTTACAACACATATTTCATTTATTTAAGAAAGAAGTGTCTTTTTTATTTGACTGTTTCTCTGTTTTATACTCCTTTATGTGTGGCAATGCCTCAGTGTTCAATAAAAAAGAATAAAAAAAGCCGAAAATCTGTTTCCTGTGCATCATGTATTATATTTATTGTTCAAAGAAATTGATTGATGTTGCAAAAATGTTATACAATTTTACAGCCGAAACTAGGCAATTAGTTCATTTGTAATGAATGAAGATGTCAAGATGTCTGAGTGCAAACCATTTCATGTCATTCTTTTTGATTGGCATAGGGGGAGCAGACTACCTCATGTTTATATTCAGTCAATTTGAAAGCAACATACCCATGGAGTTCTTGATGAGGTTCAGTGGGCTGTTGCTCATAAAAGATTTATTGAATGTTGAGTGACAGGAATATTAAATGGGAAGACTATATTTACTGATATATGTCTTCAGGAAACTGCTTGACTGCTCATTTAAATATACATTTTTCTCATTACCTACTCAAAATGGAATCTTTCAGGCATGAATGTGTGTTTTTGTGTGAGTTTGAACAGTGTGTGTGTGTATGGTGAAACCGTTCTGCTGATTGCATATAGACAGCACATCAGTACATCAACCCAACATAACACATTCCTGATCAGCCGTTGTCCAGATGAGAATGCAAACCTTTATGGAGCACAACATTTGTACATAAAACAGCCACCTTGATTGCTGCCTTGTGCTTTGAGTAAAAATTTATTAGGTACAATGTTCTTTTTGCGTGCCGCTCCGTGTTTGCTTGTAAGCTCTAGAAAATAGAAGCAGGCTGCTGATGGATCTGTAATTTACTTGTTTTGAAAGCTTCGGTGAAATGGTGAACAACAGAATGAAAGAGAGTACACCTTTTCTTTCACTTTGAAGGTTTTGGTCATTAGGGAGGCCAACCAGCCTTGAATAAATAGTTCTTTCTGAATTTTAGGTGACAGTATTGAAATCTTCAAAAGGAGAAGACATACGAGTGTTATCCTAAGCATCTTGCATCTTATATGTTTGGGTTTTTGAAATGTTGTCAAAGTCTCTTATGCTCAGCAAGGCTGCATTTATTTGAAAAACAAACTACAGTAATATATATATATATATATATATATATATATATATATATATATATATATATATAAACAGTTTTAAATATATTTTAATACAATGTCATTTATTCATGCACTGAATGCAAATTTTGAATGCATTTATTATGCAAATCATCCCATCTTTTTGTATTTAGTAATATATTGCACAGCTGCAATAGATCAGTGGACTGACGCAAGTACAGTATCCTGTTGTGTCACAGCCCAGTTTTATTAGGATTATGCATTGTGTTTTATCGCAATGCATTATGAGATCACACCAGCTCATTTCTCAAACAATACTTTATTATAATCTATTATTTTAATCGTAAGTCTTTATTGTCTTAAATGCTTAAATGTACTTTGTGCATAGCATGCAGTACTGACTGGTAGTTCAGCTTACATTTTGTTCAGTTTTGGCGAGTAAACTATATGTTGCCATGGACAAGGCCGTGTGGAGGTCATTCAAACAGGACATGTTTTTCCATTCCTCTGTAGTACTTTTCCATGGTTTCTCTTTCGGTGCGTCCTCATTTGCATACTATTAAATGCAGTTTTGTAGTATAAATAGTGCAAGTAGTGTTCACATTGAAAATTCCAAAAAAGAAAAATTGCACTTTAAATATCTGGATTATTCACTTAATTAAGCAAAAAAGTATATAGTGTATAAGTGTATAGTGCATAATTTGGGATGCAACTTGATTGATTCGTTTATTTTAGTTTAGAACATGGGTGTCCTGGAGGGCCAGAACCCACCAGAGTTTTGTCCAAACCCTGCTCCAAGACACATACCTTGTAGTTTTCAAATAAGCATGAAGGACTTGATTAGTTGTATCAGCTGTGTTTAATTAAGGTTGCATCTACACATCTACACTATGTGACACCCCAGCGTCTTCACCATTGTAATAACGCCGCATGAATTTAAAATAAGTTTGACTTTTAAAAAATAAATTGCATTGCCCGAGTCTCTCATTTTTCAAAGCACAAACATGTTCCGTTTTTATTTTTTTATAAAAATATCAGGTCACTGATTCAGACTTGCTTCCGAACTGATATCAATTTGCACAAGCCCTACTATTAAACCCTGACAGCTCTGCAATTTATAGAGAAATGACCTTGTGTACAATCTAATTTCTAATCGCAGTTTGCAAGCCGGCCAGCTGACATCTATGTCCTGTATGTGCTCGTAGCGGATGGATTTATGAGATTACCTGGCCCACTGTTTGTCACTTACTGACAGGCCTGCATATGATTCATATAGAGAAAACACATACATCCTCTTTTGTTATCAAGGAGGAGGTCAAAATGTAAACGACGGGCTGTATTCGACCACCAGGTCTTAATAGGTTACTTAGTAACTCAATAATCACACTTTATATAGCTTGACCTAATGTACATCTGAATTCACTTAATGGAATCTCTCTCCATGCAGAGCCACTCTTCTGAACTTGTCCATCTGAGGCTGAAAATGAGAGCTCTGATATTCGTCCTCCTCCTGACCCGCTTCTTCCAAATCTTACAATGTGTGCAGGTTACGGTAAGTCAGAACTGGCCCATTCTCACAAACCGCTCTCACTTTGTGAGGCTGGATTGAATTGGGAATTTGTTTGGGGAAAGATACTGCAATCTCAAAGCGTTTCTGTATTTGATTAATATAGGCAACTTGTGGGAGTATATAGTGAACCTTCATTTATAATGTAAATATTTAACAGATAACATTAGGGCAATTTTAAAATTTCAAATACTACTACTGTTATTAAATTTTTTCATCAGAAAAACTGAAATAATATTTTCTTGTAAAACATACTCCAATAATCGGAGATTTATTTAAAATGTCTTTTTCAGATTTCACACGGTCATATCCTTTATACGATTCGCATTGTCTGTGAAAAGAAGAATCTGACAAAAATATGACAAGATTATATTTTCCATTAACCTTGTGCGGCCCTCATTTGGGAGTCACACTCAGGGTCTTCAGGGGTCATAAGTGACCGGACACCTAAAATGTAACTTTTTTGCCCCCCAGTAAAATCAGTGGAATATATTTTTATTCAATAATATTTTTTCTTTTTTCTTTTGTATTTTGAGAAAATTTTAAGGTATTAATTCATATTTATGCAATAATTATGAACAATTTTTCTCATAGAAAATAGTACATAATTTTTTTTTTTCTAATTTTTCTAAATTATTTTCGAATTAATGTTGTATTTCAGATTAAACCAGAGACTAGGCCTTTCAAATACATTTTTTTTGAAGATTTTTTAGCGCCACCTGGTCAGAGCAAAGAAAGAAAAACATGTAAGTGCATGGTGCAACCACTTATTACCAGTATAGGAATCTATAGAGAGGCTTGTGAATTCCCTTATTGTTTTTAGACATAATTGCTTACTCATATTAAGTAGTGGACTTGAATATATATTAATATATTCTAAAGAGTACTTTTTGTATATTTTTTTAATATTTCTTCTGTTATAAATAATGATTTCATGCATTATTTGCATTAAAGTTTTTGCATTATGATTGCAATCAAACCTGAACATATTGTTCAGTGGCACAGAGCTCCTGCAAAAAAATAAAAAATAAGAATCCTCAGAATGGTGCAAAGGACCAAGTCTGAGTTTCTAAGTGCACTGACAAACCCAAGAGGCAGCGCTTGCTTCTCATCGCTGTTTTACAGACAGCAGGTCATAGGTGTGTGCGCGCGTGTGTGTGCGCGCGCGCGTGTGTGTGTATGTGATTATTTAGAGTGTCATACCTTCACTGCTGTTAGATTTTCTCTGCATTATGACTGAATTATTGAATGGATTTCACATTCTCAAAACTTTGCTCTGTGTTACAGACACAGTAGTTCATAGGTGTCTATGTGTAAGTATGTGTGTGTGTATGTGTTTGTGTGTGTGTGTGTGTGCATCTGTGTGTGATTGGATGTGTCAATATCACACTCTTGATGTTTTATAGTGTTATCCCTTCACTGCTGTGCACTTTTTTTCAGTTTTGTGATCGATTTGTAGATTGTGTACACAAATATTCTCTGAATTGTTGTATTTTTGTCTATTTCCCATTCATTTCCTATGGACGGTCATTTTTGACCGAAGACCATGAGTGTTACTATTTTTTTTACGCCCACTTAGACTGTTCGAATCATGCCCTCAATTTTTTTGTATGTTCACACCCCAAATGCCATGAAAGTCACCGCATTTCATATCATTCCGATGAAGCTGTGATTTTTAACATTTCAAAACGTAAAATATTCCGGTCGGAAATGACCGAAGACCGCACAAGGGTTAAGAAAAGTACTTTTTTAGACAATTATGATTGGAAAGTATAGTAACACTTTAGGTTAGGGACCAGTTCTCACTAGAAGTTGTTAATTAGCATGCATTGTTCTAGCTTATTGGCTCTTTATTAGTACTTATGAAGCACATGTTGTAGAATTTTTCTTCTTAAATCAAGAACACATTCAGAGTCTTTTAAATATTTATTCTTGTAAGAGATTCAAGATGGTATCCTGTTTTTCCTAAGCATATGAGAACAAGCAGGTAATCGTGAAATCTCCTCATATTCACACAGAAGCAGGCCTCAGAGATCTCACACATGAACACTCATATTGCACTTCACAATATCAAAGCAATATTTCAGTTAATATACAGTTGCAATCAAAATTACTCAACCCCTCAGAAACTGCAGTACTTTACTAATACAAGCTTTTCTGAAGATCCAGGATAAAATTAAAATTGCATCTATAACAGTTCACTGGCATATAAAACATGATATTGTCAATATATAATGTAATATTTAGTGAGTTATAATATTTTTTTAATAATACTGCAATGTCATAATTATTCAACCCCTATTCAACATTACTGTTTTTTAATCACTTATTTGCATGGTGGGGAATAAAACAGTCTCAAAACACAATTAAGCCTTTAGAAACTCTATTAAAAACAGAATTAGCTTGAGCGTTTACACATACAGTTAGCCCATGCATGTGTTGAAGTTGAGTAGCAAAAATGCTAAAGAGAATAAATATTGTATTACTTTAGAAAGTCTAAGGCTATATGAAGATTTCCAAGACATTGAAAGTTCCTAGAGACACAGCTCTCAACCTTATTTCTTAGCTTAAAGTGTGTTTTACAAGAAAGCTTTGAGGGTGTTGAAGAAAAAGCACAATATCATAAAATGTTTAATCAGAGCAACTGAGAAAAACCTGCAATGTACGGCCAAAGACTTGCAAGATGACCCAATGAAAGGAAGAAATCATTTCAGTTCAGTGTTTAAGAAGATCACTAGACAAGAATTGCCTTCATGTTGAGACATCTTGTAGAATACCACTCTTGATCAAGAAGAACAAAAGGACAACTTGAACTTGATAAAATTCATTTGTGTAGACCTGTGGAGCTCTGGAAGAATGTTTTATGGGGTAATGTGACCAAACTGCAACTTTTTGGACCCATGGATCAACTGTACATCTGCTCATAAGCAGAAGAACACCATCTCCATCGTCAAACTTGGAGGTGGATCAGTCCTGTTATGGGGTTGCTTTATTGTAGCAGGAAGTGGAAATCATGACTGTATGAAGGACATCATGGATCCTTTGAAGTATCAGGCCATTTTGACAAAAATTGTGATGCCTTTGGTCCAAAGACTGAAGCTGATGATCAATGGACTTTCCTGCAGGACAGTCATCCCAAAGTGCACCATCCAAATCTACTACTGCTTGGTTCAGGGTTCAGTCATAGAATGTACTTGAGTGACCTGTTCAGTCTCCAGGCTTAATTCTCATTGCAAATATCTGGTTGAATTTCAAGAAAATGTGAAAACCAAAGATTATCAGTGATCTGGAAACTTTTTCAGGTGTGGAATGGGCCAAGACTGTAGTAGATTGGTGATAGAAGCTTCTAAACCCTTACAGACAGCGTTTATTGGTGATTTTAAAGAATATAAGATTCTGCACAAAGGGGGTTGAATAATTTTGAACATGAATGTTTAGAGCCAATTTGAATTTCATCATGATTCATCAGTGCTCCATTCTCAGAATCCATCAAAGTGTATTAACAAACTTTCTCTAATACTTTACTGATGCCTTTATTGAATTGATTTCATAAAATGTTGTTCTCCGCAGCAAAATGTCTTGCAGGTCAAAAGGGGTTGAATAATTTTGATTGCAACTGTACAAAGTAAATATAGATATAATTTATTAATTGAATTTTACCCATACACACATAATGCTTTATTCTGCATATGTTAGATCCCTTAATTCTACCCCATACCTACAATGAACAACTACCTTTCTAACTATTAATAAGTAGCAAATTAGGAATTTGTTGAGGCAAAACTTCATAGTTACTTAATAGTGAGAACAGTTCCCAAAATAAAATATGACCGAATTTTATTATAATTAACTTTTTAATACACCACCAATTCTCATTACCACAGTGTTTCCAGAATTGTTTTTTGTTTTGTTTTTTCTTGTGTGTATTTATAATAATTCCCTGATATTCTCAGTGGTTATGCTCATTATTGTAACACTGCAATATTTTAAATACTCACAACCCTTTTAAATCTTTCAGATAATTTACATACTAATTAAATAATTTATGCTGATCTAAACAAAAGTCATTGTAATACAGGCTTATATTTTATTGTAAATACATACATATAATATACTTATTTTATAGTAATGAGAATAACTGTGAATGTTGAGAATTGCTATATATACATACATACATATATATATATATATATATATATATATATATATATATATATACTGTATATCATAAATTAATTTAATGTGCTTAATTGCCATGAGTAAAACTGAATATTCCTAAAATATGCTTCATTTTCTTTAAGTGAAATATAATTTATTTTTCCCTTCTTTAGGTTTTGGTTGGGAAAGACCCAGATACATTCTTGAAAGATTTATAATATTTATCTTAGCATATAATTAAGCTGACTATGACCAAATCAATATTATTTTTTCAATGTTCAGCATACATTTGGAAGATTTTTTTGTGGATATCAGTTGAACTTGACATTAATGGAAAATGATTTGATGTTTCTCTTTTTAACTATTTATGAATGGCTGGATTTTATTCAGTGTATAATTCAGATTCAGTCTTTCAATATCAATCAATGTAAATGGTGGCTAATGCTCTTCACTCTCAGTACCTCCCTTTAAAAGAGACCCTGGCTATCATCTTTGCTGGTCTGTACCTAGATATCTTTCAGTTTAAAAAGTCTCCTCTTTAATGACTGGTTTATGCAGACCTATGTGGGGGAAAAATGCCTTTGCAGTGTGGAGTAATAATTCACATCTTAGCTTCTTATTGCATGTCTGTTTTATAGGACAGTGGGTACAGTTTCTCCCTGGAGGCAGTGAAGACCCTGAAAAATCTTATGGAGACTGACACGAGTACAAACCCGCGACAGACCTACGGCGGTGCAGCATCCCTGTGTGCCGACCCTGACCTGCCAGGAGAGTTCAGAGTGATGTGCAGAAAAGATGATGCTGAAGAAGTCTTCCAGCGTCTGGGTTGGTGTGCTCTAAAAGCATTGATAAATATAGACAATTGAGATCTTGAATACATCTATTGTATTGTTCTGTTCAACAATGGTGCATTAAATTGATCAAATGTGACAGTAAAGAACTGTTTCTATATATATATATATATATATATATATATATATATATATATATATATATATATATATATATATATATATATATGTGTGTGTGTGTATATATATATATATATATATGTATGTGTGTGTATATATATATATATATATATATATATATATATATATATATATATATACACACACATATATATATATATATATATATATATATATATATATATATATATATATATATATATATATATATATAAATTATTTTATTTTATTTTTTTTGTATAAATGCAGTTTTTAACTGTGTTTGTCAAAGAATCCTGAAAAAAAAATGCATAACAGTTTCTAAAAAAATATTAAGTCACACTTATGGATAATAAGAAGAAATATATCTTGAGCAGCATTTTTGAAGGATCATGCAACACTGAAGACCATAAATAATTATGCTGAAAAGTCAGTGTTGCCTTCACAGGAATAAATTCCATTTCAAAATATAATTATTTTAAAATAGTTCTTTTTACAGTGCCGGCCATGAAAAACAATCACACGAACGATTCTGTTTATGAACGCAGTGGCCAATCAGAGGCGTTCAGATGAGTCATTGCTTTGAAACAAACACTAGAATGCTTGTTTTTGTCTTTCAGAAGGACAGCATTAAAACGTGTGGTAGTGAAAGAATAGAAGTGTGTTCCTCTGGTCATTGCAACAGTTAACACGATTTGTCAAAGGCGTGTATGATGAACACACACAAATCTTTAAACCGAACACAGTTGTATTGCCATTTTTTTCCCGGCTGTGTCATAAGGCTGCATTAAAGGGCAGCCTTATTTTCCCGTCAGTCTCCCAGGCACTCATTTGCCTTCTCCACCGGTGACAGACAGCAGCGGAGGGGTGTAATCACCTTAACTGTGATACTGCAGCTGCCATTACGGCTCTGGCAGTGGGCCTGATCAAAAAAACTGACGGCTGATAATATTTCTCTAGTCTTGATGCATCATGCATTTCCTCGTCCAACTGTGCTTTTGTAATTCATACTAGTGATCATTTAGTTTAAAAAAATACACTAAAACATTCATATTATAAAATATTATTACAAGTGAAAAAAATTTCTATTTTGATGATTTTTTTAAATGTAATTCATTCCTGGCAAAGCTGAATTTTCGGCATCATTCATCTTCAGTGTCTTTTTTCCAAATCCATTGATGAATAGAAAATCATTTATTTTAAATAGTATTTTTGTAGCATTATAAATGACTTTTTGATCAATTGAATGCATCCTAGCTGAATAAAATTTATACAAAAAATAATCATAATTAAAAAAAACTTAATGGCCCCAATATTTTAAATAGTATAGTGTAGATTAAAAGTCAGTGATGTCAAAATGAACTCAAACATTTCTCATCAAATAGCTTCATAATCAAATCATTTGGGCTATTTTTTAATCATGCTAGCTCTATAATCTTACTGTGTGGTGGTAAATTGTTTCTTTTGTGTCTTTAATGTCTCCTAAGGAGAAACAAGTGTCAAGTTGATATTTAAATGAAATATAACTCCATTACGTGTCAATAGCTTTAAAAGAGCAACCTCTAAGCAGTAAAACTGTACTTTAGCGAGGCAGATAGAGATCTCTCTTTGTAAACATGGCCCTTCTCTGTAATGGGCCATATCTTTTATTGCCATCTTATAAACAAAGTCTGTTTTATTAGCTGAATGTGAGAACACCCCAGAAGTTTTCAGATTGGATAAGCTGCGTGATTATAAGCAAACATAATACAGGGTCATTAGACATTAAAGACTGACCTTTTTAATGCTCTGTCAACAGTGAAAATCATCAGTCCTGTAGACCCCTGTGAGATCTGCGCCAATGTGGCCTGCACCGGCTGTTAGAGCGGACACACTCCCAGCATCACAGCGTTCATATACATCACTGCCATCATACGTGCATCTATCTACAGAACAGCCAGTAAAATATAACAGGGTAAAACACATATTACTCATTTAATTTCAAAAATATGTATGTATTTAAGTGTGTTTCATAAAATGTTTGGGTCACATAGTACAGAATGATTTTTTGGTTTTGAATGGAGACACTGCCACCTAGTGAATTTAAACACATTTTATATTACATAAACCTTTGAAAATGGCACATTTCTATATATTCAGAATGCAAAATCTAGCTTGGTTGTAGCTATAGTATTTTGGGCCTCCTACTGACTATATAGTGTCCAGGGACAAATAATTAAGAATTATACATATGTTTACATATTTTTTGTTATAGATTAGTTTTTTACTCATATTTTAGCTTTTTTTTTTTTTTTTTTGATGATTTGTAAAATATAAACTTAACTAAAATAAAAATCCTGGACCTTAGAACGATTCCCACTAGCTACAGCCCTACGAAGGGGACAACTTTCTGGAAAGTATTCTGGATTAAGTGGAATAATTATTCATTTATAGTATATCATAGCCTTTTTAAGTTAGCATATTTTATCTAATACAGTATGTCTTTCAAAACCAAGTGTCTATAATTTTATCTGCGTTGTATAAAAAATTTAAATAAATAAAAAAAATCACAGCTGTTAACAATAAGTTAATTAAAGGTTTGAATAAAAATACTGACTATTAAACTTTGAATATATTTATTTCAACAATGATTATAACAATAATAAAATATAATAATTTGTCAAATGTATAATCATGACAATAATGATAAGCTGCACCCAATGCATTTAACTTTTTCTTCCACTAGAGGACAGCACTGCCTCAAACAATGTTTTGGTCTTTCATTGATGTCCAGCACTGTGGATATTCGACGCAGGTGTTTGGTGTTTCTCTTGTGTGAAGCGGTGCTTAAAACGACGACAAGCTGTAGGTGATAAACACATAATTCTTGACAGGAGAGCGATCCCACATCTCTTTGATATCCATGTAAGCTAAATGTGTACTTGAAGAACAGATGTACTATATTTGTTTTTTTCACGTCATGATCTCATGTATATCGAAAACACATTTGCATAAAAAATCTGCACCGCACAATTCATAACACACTAATAAGAAAAGTGTTCAAAAACACATTGCACTTGTGAAGAATGAACGTGTTTGTTTCAAAGTGTGACTAAATGCATTGCCTATAAGTGTATTGACAACCCATCAGTCTGCAGTTTACAGCTCACATCAGATCAACAGAATCAAGAACGTTTCTTGTCCAATAGCATCAAGCATTTTTCTTCACAAGCACTTAAATGAGTGTGAATCAGACAATCCCACATAGACTAACAGCTAAAGTGTTGTTTTGAGAGCCAGTTATGTAAGAATATAAAAGTGGTGTTTGCCTAGAGAGCAGAGCCTGTTTGTATTTTATTGTAACATTTTTTTTAATTATCATTTGGTTTCCATATTCAACAGATCACTCCCTCTGTGATTATAAAGGAAAATCTGTGCAATCCTTGTCCATAATCTGAGGCTTTTTCAGTGTTTCTATGCAAAAAAGAAAAAGGAAATTAAATTAACACATTGAATTAAAAATGAAATATGAAATTCTGAAATAGTATTTTCTGTTAAACATACTCCAGTTATCATTATATACAGTGTAGATGCTCTCTTTAATACATTAACAGATGGGGTTCCTGGATGAGAAGTTACCTAAAGATATCCTTTCGCTCAAATACATCTAGCATGTTCCAATACACAACAAAATACCTTAACCAAACCTCATTGTGTCCATCTCAGTAGTGGTGTATTCATATGAGCCATTTTCCCAGGACGCGTCCAGGATTTCTATTTTGCCTAAAACATCCAAAGTAGTTTGACCAATATCATGCAGGTATGGTACATAATCAACCAATCGTGGCGTGTAGGAAGCTGAGATCTGCAGAGAACGATCAAAGCAATGCATACACACGTGCATGTTAGGTGTTTGTTCGTTCTTTCAACTAGAAGCATCACTGCGCAACGATCATTGTATGACACTAAAGTACCAAGAGAGTGGTTTTAATGCATAAGGAGCTATCTGCTCTGCTCTCTATAGCTGTTATGTATGTCACACAATGATCGATCTGCACAGCACAAACAGCCTAAATCAGGATATTTTAGGTAATATAAAAATTCTGGCAAGGATGCGTCCTGGGAAAATATGGTCACCCTACTGAAATGGCTTAAGCTTGACCTAGTGTGATCTTGGAATAATCTAACCCAGAACAACATCATTTATGCATTTAGCAGACACTTTTATCCAAAGCAACTTAGAGTGCATTCAGACTAACAGTTTTTTTTTTTTTTTTTACCTAACATGTTCCTTGGGAATCCCAAATTATGGAAAATGTCCTATAATGTGCCTATTCCGAAAAAACCTGGAGCCACTGAACTAGAAGATTTCAGGCCCATTGCCCTTACTTCCATCTTAGGAAAATGTTTTGAGAGAGTTATAAGCAAACATATTACAGCATCAGTTTCTAACAGCTTAGATCATCTCCAGTTTGCTTACAAAATTATGAGGGGAACCGATGACGCAATTGTCAGTATGTTTCACACCCTGGCAAAGCACCTTCAAGCCCCCTCCCACTTTGTTAGGGCCCTGTTTATCGATTTTACATCTGCCTTTAATAGCATGCAGATTCACATCTTGCTGCAGAGACTTATCGATATAGGAGTAAATGGTGGTATTATCCACCTTGTAAGGGATTTCCTCTCTGACCGCCCTCAACAGGTTCTGGTTAATAATACTCGGTCTGACATCCTTGTACTTAATACTGGCGCCCCACAAGGGACTATTCTATCTCCATTACTCTTCTCCATTTATACAAACGAATTCCAATTAGATCTGGAAAATTTTCGTTTGTTCAAGTATGAATATGATATGGCCCTGGTTGTTTTTTTAAAGAGGGGGGACATAGTTGGAGAGGAAGTATATAGAGCACATGTGTCATCTCTCCAGAAATGGTGCGATGAAAGTTCCTTAGAGATAAATGTAACAAAAACAAAGGAACTTGTCTTTTATGAAAAGGACCCTGTGCAGCCCCTTATAATTAGGGGACAAATTGTAGAGGTAGTAGAAAAGTTCAAATACCTCGGTACATATATTGATTCTAATCTAAATTTCGGTGAAAACACAGACTACATTTTTAAAACTTGTAACCAACGTCTCCATCTACTGCGCAAGCTCAACTCTTTCAGAGTGAGCAAGCACATTATGGAAATAGTCTATAAGAATCTGATAGAGAGTATTCTAACTTTTAACATGGCGATGTGGTATGGTAATTTAAACGTAAAAGGGAGAAGTAAGCTGCAGAGAATAGTAAACCTCGCCTCAAAAATCATAGGGACAAATCAGAAACAATTAAGTTCCATGTACGAGGAAGTTCTCAGGAAAAAAGCTTTTAAAATAACAAACGATCCCACTCATCCACTCAATAGGGAGTTTGAACTCCTTCCCTCTGCCAGACGTTACAAAGTACCTAGGGCAAATCGTAATATTTTCAAAAATTCTTTTATTCCTAATGCAATTCGAATGTTGAACAACACGTCCCGCTGATGTATTGTAACGTAATTGCTACTGCTGTGCTGCATTTTGCCCTGAAGATGTTTGTGTGTTAGTTTTGTTGTTCTTGTTATTTTTGTTGTTGTTGGTTTGATTGTTGTTTTTATGAGACCGAAGGCAAATTTCCACATTGTGGACAATAAAATGAAAATGAAATGAAATGAATCGAACCCACAACCTTGCTCTGCTAAGTGCTAATACAGTGCTCTACCACATGAGCCATAGGAACACATATGCATACCAACAAGCCCCACAAATGAACTTTTACGGTATAATAATGAATAAAACAAAATAAAAAGTCAGTAGGTAGGCTGTGAAAACATGCAGTTTCTGAAATCTGACAACAGGATCCCAAGAAATCACATACTGCTGTTCGTCCTGTTCAGCACACTTCTGTTATTTTTGATGGTGGCATTGGACATGGGCATGCTGATGGTGACAGCTGAATAAGGAAAATGTCCTGGGCATTACTGAAACCCCGGGTGGTGTTGACAGATGGAGACTGTGTTATGGCTTCTGTTACTTCTGTTGCTGTTACTCGTTCATTCTCATCTTTTTTGCTGTGCTCTCTTTTCTGCGCTGTATTTGCTAACCACTTTATATTGAACTTTTTGTGCGAGACGGTATTTTAGTGCTTTTTGATAGATTGATACATTCATCCCCTCCCACACAAGCCCTTCAATATATTTTTCTCACTGAGCCTTTCAGTGACTCAGTTGGAAAACCGAATTGTTATTTTTGAAAAACAAAATGAAATGGCTGACACTACTGTGTGCTTGAAAAAGGTGAGGGGTTTTTGTTATCTTTTCTCATAGCCCCACCCACAAAGAAATCTCACTGTTCCAAAATTAGATGGTCTTATTATTTGGAGATAGCAGGGTCTGTGTCAGTACCACTGGAGAAAGCGTAATGGTCCTTGATAATAAATCACCTTGACATCACTGAATTTCTGTCAGAGTTGCAACAGTCAATCACTGTTTACAGATTCCATAGGAATTAATAAGAGCCGTAATCTGAATCACAACATTTTTTGTGACTTCTCTTATAAAAAATAAATAAATCAGTGTAAACTCTAAAAATAGATAAATCCAAAATGAATAGCTGATAGGCTGTCGATTCATTTAATCAACTATGAAAGCACTTTAATAAGTGTAGTGAAGCCTCTCCTCCACTGAATTACATTTTTTTAAAAATGACTTTGTTACCACACTGTAACAAGGGTTTTTTTTTTTTTTTTTTTGCTAACCTTGGAGGTTAGCCTTAAAATGGCTTTGGCAGTACACTGAGGTACATCTAAGGTCAAATGTGTTCAGATTGGCTCTGACTACCACTTTTGATTTCTAAAAACTAGATGACAATAAAAATGTTAAAACTAAGAAATAAAACCTCAATCTGTTGTTATTATTATTAAATAAAATGTATGTCTATGTTTCTATCTTTGTTACGTGTTAAGATTTAACACAGTATACCGTATGTTGTGTTGAGTTTATCTGTGTTGTGCTGTTTTGTGTTTGCTGGACCGCACTGACCATAATTTTCTACCAGGCCTACACTTTGTAAATATCAAAAAAAAAAAAAAAATGAGAGAGAGAGAGAACCTAAAGTGGCAATATTCTATTAATGGACTTGCTGAGGAAAGAACATGTAAAAAACAGCTATTAGAAAACGATACAGTTTGTCCTCCAAAATATAACGGTCTAGTCTACATACTTAAACAAGCAGAGGACTTTGAGGGGACCACATTCTTGCCAGACTTTAAAAGACTACACAACACACAAGAGGTGTTCACATTGTGCCATTTCCTATGTGGATACAGGAACACCTCACCCAGCCTAAACAAATTTTTGTTTGGCAGGCTGTAGGAAGGCTGACAGGAACCTGGGGCACTCTGAATACAATCAAATATAAATATTAAAAGGGGGGACATTGGACAATGTTTGTTTGAAAGGACAGTGTTTCCTTTTTTAACACGGAAATGAGCACAAATTATATCAATTCCACCCGGAGTCCCTGGCCGTGAGCTGCTGCTGGTTGGGTAGCTCTCGGGAGTTCCATTTATAATCCCATTTATGAATGTGCAGACGCAAGAGTATGGTAGTGGAGAGTGGATTAGAGACTGTTAATTATCGTCTGATTTACCAAGGGACTGTTTCAAGGCGTTTGAAGGCATATAGCTGAGCCTATAGAGTCAACTAAGAGAGAATGTCCTTGGATTGTCTGAGGCATCTAATGAAAGACTTTTCGAGGATGAACAAGGTGTTCAAGGATTTAATCAAAACTGCTTTTGTCTGAATGTACTGTACGATGATGAGAATGAAGGTGGTGGTTGTATAAAGTGGTTCTGAATCATCACACTTCAGTTCCATTTGGTCCTCATACACACTGACCTCTCAGTAACCTGGTGTTTATAGCTTTGTCATGTTTGTCATCAGCTCTCATTGTCCCTTCTGAGCATTCACTACATATTGCTAAATGCTCCACCCTAAAATGACAATTCTGTCATCATTCACTCACACACATGTTGTTCCAAAGAAGTATGACTTTCTTTTGTCTTCTGTAGAACAAAAATGAAGATATGTGATCTTAGTGTTGTTAAAAGTCAATAGGTCAGTTTTGTTTGAACCCCTATGGTTTCTGTAATATCTTCAGGCTCATTGGAAAAAAATGTGCCTGTGGTGATAAGATGTAAACATCAAAATGCATTAGTTTATAAATCATACACTATGGTAAAATTAGTCTTTATTAATCAGTGATCTGCCTCTGTAATTAAAAATTGAAAAGGAATAAAGGTTGTTGCCATTGCATTTCTCCGAAACTGCAGTGAATTGCATTTTGTATGAGTTTTCACATATGTATGTAGAGGCACGTTTCAGGTTGAAAGAAAGTCATAAAGAATTGGAATTTTAATTTTGGGTGCACGGCCCCTTTAAACAATAGTGCTATTGTTGTAACCGCACAGCACACGAGTTGAATTAATTCATGTGAATGCATTAACGTTGCACAGAAATTTCATAAAATAAAGCTTCCATGACTGAACAGTACCAAGTAGAGTAACCTACTGCTCTTGGACAAAGATACTATAATGAAGTCTGGCCTAATGTCCTCTTTAATTGGGTGCATTATCCCGTGTGGCAGTCGTTCAATGGGCATCATTCAGGTTCGCCAGCCAGGTTAATTGGATGTAAAAAGAATAACACAACGCATTTAAAACAAAGACAGTCAACGTCACTCATAGAGGCTGTTTGTTAGCCATTCTGTAATTTGATTAACTGCCAACTGATGAAAAACAGTGTTTACGATAGGCATCATCATTGTTGGAAGGATGTTATGACAGAGATAATGAAAACTCAGACTCCACAAAAGGCACTTTGAAAGATTTTGGTCTGGTTTTATGTGCCAGCATTCCAGATGAGTATTTTATCATAAATGAGAAATGTCTCATCTTTTCCAACTAATCATGTCAACATTTGTGTGTACAAAGACAGAGAATTGATCTGTCCCACCCAGAGAGATTCACTTACCAGGAAAATGCACCCTTCCGTCTTCATAAAAATATTTTATGCTGTAGATAAATGCAATTTAACAGGAAGATAGTATTTCAAATGTCATGTCCTCCCTATCCCAAATGATTTCAAACACTCAGTGTCTTTGTACACTGAGCTTGCCTTTGATTTCTTGTCTTTGATATGTACTGTACAAACATAAATGTATTGATCGCTTATTGTCGTGATCTCACCATGATTCTTTGTTAAAAACTTAACTTTGAAGGACAATTTGGTGTAAAAGATTTCTCTTAGATGTCATTATGATCTTTAAAGCCCTACTTGTAATGTAATGTCAAAGCCCCCAGGTTATTCTGGTATAAATTGGTCAGGAGAGAAAGACTTGGCACTATTTCATATAGCATTTGGGGGGATGGTAGTCCGCTTCAGTCTGAGTGGATTGAGTGCTTGCAGCTGTTATGGGCTCAAAGTGAAGTTGAGAGAACGGTGCTTGTGTAAATGTAGAGTAGACTTGGTTTTCGTCCTGACTTCGGAGTATTTCTGTGAGTGGCGACGCTATTCACGAGTGTGTGGTAGCTGATATTATACCAACTGGTCTTTCTGAAGGGATAAGGCTAAGAAACAGAAATTCAGTAGATCTGCATCCTATTCTGACTGGAGAGAACAGGTGGAAATATTGACATTTGATTTTTTGATGAGCTAAATCTGTGGTATTCAATTCCAGTACTCGTGGGACACGACCCCCACTCTATCTCTTCAGAGGTTTGTCCTACATGATCGAGAGTGCCCTGCGAAGTGAACTTCACAGGTTATTCTGCCATGATTCCAGTTCGAAGGGAGAGTATGTGTTCCTATTCATGGGTCCTCAACTATGGACCTTGAGATCCACTTTCCTGTAATGATTAGCTTCAACCTGGGTTAAACACAACCACCTGCAACTTTGTAGTGATCATAAAGTCCTTGATTAGCTTGTTCAGGTGTGTTTGATTAGGGTTGGAGCTAAATTCTGCAGGAAAGTTGAGGACCCCTGTTCTATTCAAAGGGCATTGAAGTGTGCGAAACATGAAATTAAATTATATTTATCTACAAGGGTATATTATATCACACTTCACACTTCTCTAGTAAGTTTCGTCTGTGTGTGAAAATGCTGTAGGTCATGGTATAGTGCAAATCTGTGAATAAAAGTTCCAGAGTGAATTAAATTTCAACTAATTTCTTTGGCTCAGGGAGTAGGGAGCAATGAACACTGTGTCGGGACACAGTTCATGCATGGAGCTCTCTTCTAACAAGCTGGTGTGTTAAATAAGAGTCAAATATATTACAATTTGACTAAGCTATAATAATCAAATAGTTTATATTATATTATGTTAATTCACATTAGACTTTGAATTAGTTGGTAGAAACTTTCTGCAGTTTACATTGTTACTCCAATAGGTGGCGAATTGTTTTTTATGATTGAGCCATCCTTCGACCGATTTATTATTTATTCCAGAAATAATAGGTGTTTTAGTGACTGTTTTCATATTTTATGAATACTGTGAATTCAGTGACATTCCTTTGTTTCAAAAGTATTTAGCCTAATTTCTCAGTTTTTCGCCTACTTTTTCAAACGCAGCATTCCATTCATGAACAAAGCAAGTCTTTATGAGTGAGTCATTGAATCAAATGCTGAACCGATTCATTCAAGAACAATGGGTTCATTCATGATTGCCAAGTGTGATGGTCGTTGCTACGTTTGCTTCATTTGGAGCTATTATTGTTGGAGGAGCAAAAATAGATGAAGTAACTGGCAATGCTGTGCCTGTAGTAGGCTAAGTTTCTCATTATTAATGTCTTTTCAGTTTAATTTATTTTTTTGTTGCTATTGTAATCTAGTCTCATGATGGTTAAGTGTAATTGTAGTTAAACAGTTTTATGAATAATATCACATATGTGACCCTGAACCATAAAAACCAGTCTTAAGTGGCAATTTTTTCGAAATTGAAACTATAAAGCACCTGAAAGCTTAATAAATAATCTTTCTGTTGGTGTAGGATTGGACAATATTTGACCGATATACAACTGTTTGAAAATCTGGAATCTGAGGGTGCAAAAAAATCTAAATACTGAGAAAATCGGCGTTAAAGTTGTAAAGTCAAATTTTTATATGTACGGTACAGTAAATGTACAAAATATCTTCATGGAACATGATCTTTACTTAATATCCTAATGATTTTTGGCATAAAAGAAAAATCGATCATTTTGACCCATACAATGTTTTTTTGGCTATTGGTGATTTAAAGCTGCAGTCGGTAACTAATAAACAGAACTGCTTGCGTCTTGCGGAAGAACATCGTAGCCGGAACTACTTCTCTCTGTTTATGTCTATGAAGAATCACAAAGGTACTGGGTTACTCCGCTGCGGTATCCCCGAAGCAATCTAAAATAGTCTGAATATAAACACTTATTATAGTGATTCAGGACAAGCTAAAAACACGGTTTGGAAAATGGATTCATGGTGTACTCGCTTATTATATAAATTTTTCTACATTTTGAACACAAACAAAGTTACCGACCGCAGCTCTGATTGGTTGTTTCTTAACGGGAGCTATGTAATTTCTGCAAATGGCAATAGGACCACTGGGAGGAGCCAGAGGAGCTTGATTTTTTCACATTTTTTTATCTGTCTCATATTCTACTGTCAGGACATAATGACAGGTTTAACAAATATGTAAAAAATATATTTTTACAAAAGTTACCTACTGCAGCTTTAAGATTGGTTTTGTGGTCCAGGGTCACATATGGGCTTATCATTACCCACTGTTAGACAGAGTAAATAAGTAAAAAAAAAGTGGAATGCTGACTTTTAGTAAAAATGTTTCATAAGTCATCATAAGCTCACCCTGTGTCAAAAGGATTAATTTTTAACAGTCTGAGGATAACAGATTCTCATAGAAAAAGTCCCTTACTCCTTTATGTAAGTTTGTACACATGAATTGCCGTTACATTGTTGAAGAGTCAAGAAATAATTATTATGGTCAGAAACAACACAATGACATCCAAATATTTCATTAGTATTTTGTGTTTAGTTTTTTTTTTTTCTCGAAATGGGGCGTTCATGAGTAAATCTGTATAATGTTTGTAAAAGCATTAGATGAATGTCCTGTATAAATCTAATTGGAGCTGTTACTGGAGAACTGTGGGAGAGACTAATGAATATGTTTTAATATACCCCACTCTGTTTTTGAACATTTATTTTCAGTCACGTCAGGGTGTGCTTAACACAGAGTGCCTGGTGGTCCTTTTACAGCAAACCCTGGTTCCTTTTAGGCTCTTTAGCTGTCTTTTTATCTCTCCCTGTGTTTTACCAATCAGCATTAAACCTATACATTCACTGCTCATATATATTTCTTTGTCCTTGATGAACATAATGTTATTGAATTGTCTCAGAACAAAATAAATCACACTTAAGCCTTTAATGGGCACGTCCAGATTTATATATATATATATATATATATATATATATATATATATATATATATATATATATATATATATATATATAAAGGTCAAAGAAAAAAGAAATGCTTGTCTGTATAATGGTGTTAAACTGAAAACTGAAAATTGAGGATTATAATAATTTTTATTATTATCTATATTGTAATTCTATTACAATATATGTATTTATAGTTGTAAATTAATGGAAATCTTATTCTAGTAGTTTGGCATAGATAGTATCCTTAGAACACAATAAAATCTGCAAATTGAAACTAGCAAACCAAAATGATTTACCATATAATCATGGCTCAAAATGTGATATACCAAATGGCTGAAAGGACTGTTAAAGGGTTAAAACAGAGGGGTTAAAAAAAGGGATGGCTAAATATTTTCAAACAGAAACCTCAACGTATTCCCTTTGTTTAAGCATTCATAATTCGTAAGCTTGAAAAAGAGAGAGACCTGCTGAAATACAAACCAAAAGGTCTCTTACTCATGGAAAATGTTAACTTGTGCCTCAAACAGTTTACTAAGTATGCAAATAGAAAACAGCTGTAGTGTAATTTTCCACTATACCTTGTTTGAATGTCACAAATACAAGTTCTACCAGCACAGGAAACTTTAACACGGGACAATCAACATTCAGTAAACACTGAAAGTGTTTGACCCTGACTCTGTCTGAAAAAAAAAACACAAGATGTATTTCACGCTAAATAAAATAACAATAAAATCAAAAGTTTCAGTCTGAAAGAAGGATTTACTTTCACATCTTTCAAAAGTTGTGACCATTACGAGCGAGCTGGAGGCTTTTCAATGCAAAGCAAGAAGATTCCACCATGAAAGAGCGGGATTTGGGGATAATTATAATATTCATTACATTTATATAGCGCTTTTCTAGGCACTCAAATCCTCATCCACCACCAGTGTGCAGCATCCACCTGGATGAGCCATAGTCCGCCAGAACGCCCACCACACACCAGCTTACTGGTGGAGAGGAGACAGAGTGATGAAACCAATCAGCAGATATGGGGCATGATGGTCAGAGGCCAATGGGCAAATTTAGACAGGATGCCGAGGTCACACCTCTACTCTTTTCAAAATCTTGGGATTTTTTAATGACCACAGAGAGTCAGGACCTCAGTTTAACATCTCATCCGAAGGAAGGTGCTTGTTGACAGTATAATGTCCCCATCACTATACTGGGGCACTAGGACCCACACAGACCACAGGGTGAGCACCCCCTGCTGGCCTCACTAGCACCTCTACCAGCAGCAACCTAGTTTTCTCAGGAGGTCTCCCATCCAGGTACTGACCAGGCTCAGCCCTGCTTAGCTTCAGTGGGAAACTGGTCTTGGGCTCCAGGGTGACATGGCTGCCAGGATAATGTGTTATAATGGCCAAGTTATTATCGCTACAAATAAAGTGTTAGGCGTTAATTCAGTAACACTAAATGCAAACCGGGCTTGTAAATAGAATTCAGTAAATACATGCAGTGGTTTCATAATTGTTCTAAAATCTAAACATGCATGATTGAATTTGTAAAAAAAAAAAAAAGTTTCCAGCTCAATCCCATCATTATGTACTACACAGTACACCGTGGACTACATTTCCCATGCTCCATTGCACCAATCACATTCACCTGAAAACAATTACACACAGCTGCCACCAATTACACACACACACAGTGCAATCATCAGACATGCTTTATAAGCATTGGACTTCCTTTCACACACTGTCAAGTATTGTTCTGCACATATCCCTCTCCTAGCGATAGCTGTGATACCAAGTCATTCCGTGTTTGTATTCATGGTCTTGTATCGGTTTATAGTTTTCATAGTCTTATCCTAGTTTCTAGTTTTCATAGTTTAGTCTTTTTCTTGCCTTGCCCTGTTTCTCGTGTTTTGATCCTTTGCTCTGGATTCTGGATCACCTCTCTTGCTTAGCCCTCTGGATATTGTTCGTTCATCGAAGACGCACGCTTGCCCTAGGAATATTCTTTGTCTTGCCCTTTATATGCCTGTTTGCCAGTGTTTGACCCATGCCTGTTACGACAACGTCTCTGTGTAATAAAAGCTTCCACATGGGTCCGCACATCTCACGACTCAGCCCCGTTACAATGTACCTGAGAAATTATGATAACTGACAACCCCACATAAATAAATTGGCCTTTTGATAGCATTTTTTTAAAGAAAAGATCTTCTCAATGTGGTGCCTTCATTGTAAAAAAAAATTCCTTGTAAATTAACGGTAATATACTGGCAGCAGGGTTTCCAGCAGTGCACGATAAATTTACAGTTTTCTTACTGTATTCTGAATTACGGCATTTTTGTAAATTAATGGTAATATACTGGCAGCAGACTTTCCAGCATTCTACCGTAGTTTGACAGTTTCAATAATGTATTCTGAATTACGTCTTTTTTTGTAAAATAATGGTAATATACTGGCAGCAGTGTTTCCAGAAGTGTACCGTAATTTTACAGTTTTATTATTGTATACTGAATTACAGCTTTTTTGTAATTTTATGGTAAAATGATGGCAGCAGGGTTTTTAGCAGTGTTCTGTAATTTTACTGTTTCATTACTGTATTCTAGATTTATTATTATTATTATTATTATTATTATTATTACACAGTAGAACTGCCAATTTTGCCAATCATTAACTTTATTATAAATATCTGTACTTCAACAAATTCACACACTGGCATTGTAATTTTTTATACAAAAAAAAGTGGCAGCAAATACACAGAAAAGAGAAGACCAAGAGGGTATTTCTTTTAGCAGAGTATTTATTTAAAAGCCCAAGCAATAATTCAATTGCTTTCTAAAAAATAAAAAAGGAATCAAAATGAAATAATCTATTTGCAATTCAATGGAAGAATCAGTCTTGGTGTATGTTAGAGAAATATGAGATAGAGAAGAAAAATGAACCATAGCATTACAAAACAGACAGTGTGCAAAATGAAACCTGCAGAAGTCTGTAGACATATTTAGACTGTTTTAAGTCTACCATATAAAACATGAAACAAGCAGCCATTTAAGGTGCATCTGTGTGCTATGAGTATGACATAGCATGGGCATGGGCTTGGAGAATATGTTCCCCTAAAAACAGCCTTTCAGAAATGGCAAACATCTTCTAAACAACATTCTTATTTTGGTATAATAAAAGTAAAAACCTGAACAATCCAAGAAAGTTTCAGAAACATAAAACTGTCACCAACTCTGATCCAAGTGCAGCCAGGGATGGGTGTAGTCTGAAGCATAAACATTGAAGAATGAATGGAACATGAACATTGGGCTGAAGTGTACAGATGAATTAATTTTATGTCTTTTCATCTGTGGACTCATTTGAAGCTATTTCTTCTTATTATTCTCATTATGCTGGGCTCCGACAAATAACAAACCAAAGCAATATGTGGGGGGAGGCCAAGCAGAACCTTTTCCCTTCCCAATTAATTTAAATACTGAGGCTTTAATATAATTAAATTATAGAATTCTTAATTAAATAATAATGCTTGTTTATTGTCATCTTGCTTTTACAGTGATGTAACATATTTTGGAATTAAAACTGAAATTAGGTATTGGAATTGGAATTAGGCATGTGTTCCATCCACTTTTATTTTTGTTTTGTTTTTCTTGTCCACTTTTCTAAATTAGTTTTTTGGTGAGGAAAAAGATGATAGAAAATGGAGAAAGCCTATACTATATATGTTTAGCTTAAATGTTATGGGTAAACTCCTGACCATTGTATACAGTATTAATGCTCTGTCAACGCTTTTTCTACTAAATGTATATCATGACCTCTCGACTCCACCACAAACCTGCTGGATCCGTCACCACTCCTCATACCAAGACATTAGCTAAAAAAATTCAAAATTGACTAAATGATCTGTTGGCAGTATATTATATACGTTTCTTTGACATGCATACAATATTACTGTTTGATTGCTAAGCAACAAAAAAAGCTCAGAATACTAGGTGCATTATTCCAAATGCAGTGCCACTTTATGATTGATTCTGAAGGGTGTGTGTGCTTGTTTTGCTCAAGTCTTGTGTAAGAGGTCAGGGAGAAAATGATAGGGGGAGGATATGAGTTTTGAAAAAGAGAGCATTACTATCTCGTTGCAGCATCAGCACTCCCTTTATGAGGGCAGCCAGTGGCTGTCAGCTTGGCCCTGATTTCTAGATTAGATCTGAGAGAGCAAGAGTCCATACAAAGCCCCTTCCCACCAATTATTCAGCCTGGTTATGCTTGCCTTACACCCGTCCTCTAAAGAAGAATAAACACAAGATCAGCTTCTTGGAGGATGGTCTTTCACAATGGATCCTTATAGATGAAGAGGTTAGAGAGAAGGAGGGCACATTAAAAAGGAACATACAGTAGGAGAGAGGAAACGAGATGCTGATAAAGATTCGATGGTGCCACATGCCAGTGAGTTGTCAGACAGTGCCCTCATTTCTGGCTCTCATTGATTCTTTATATCAATCACAGCAGCTCCAAAGAAGCTTTAAAGATATGATCAAATTCTCTTCAGGGTCATCTGTAACTGGCACTATACTGTGAATATTGTACACTTTGGTGTTTTGCACCTTAAAAAAAATAAATGAATAATAAAAAAATATTTAGAGGCAAATCCCATAGGTTTTGTTTTGAGAACTAGTAGATATGATCATTATCTAAGAAAATTAACCTAGTATAAAAACTTGCCTTGAATTGACAGCCATCAACCATTTAACTCTATCACCCATTTATAATA
This sequence comes from Carassius auratus, assembly GCF_003368295.1. Lineage (NCBI taxonomy): Eukaryota > Metazoa > Chordata > Actinopteri > Cypriniformes > Cyprinidae > Carassius > Carassius auratus. The sequence continues at coordinate 167,783 of NW_020528252.1, read as the reverse complement.
AGTAAACACGATCAAACAAATATTGGGAAGTATGTACATGTATCATAATTTGGTCCCAAATTAGCTACCAATCCACTCAATATGTAGCCCAAAGCCTAATTTAGCCTGTTCCCAGTAATTGGCATAGTTTTTTAATGATGTGTATTAAGTTAATTTAAGTTATGTTTATTTATTTATTTAATTATTGAATTTATTTATTTATTTATTTATTGGTTTTAAACTGTGATGGAGTTACAAAAATTTATAAAATTAATAGTTTGTATATTAATTAGTAATATTGTTTATTGTTTAATATTTAATGATAACAATAATATTTTGGTTTTATATATATATATATATATATATAGAGAGAGAGAGAGAGAGAGAGAGAGAGAGAGAGAGAGAGAGTATTAATTTTGTTATTATTATTTTGTAATAAATCAAATTAAATCAAATCAAATCAGGAATTGTGTAGTCTCAACAAGAACAGAGTTCTCAAGTGCATAGAGCAAAGGGGAGATTTTAGTCCAATAAGTCGCTGAATTTGTCTGTACACTGAGTTGTTGTTTTGTTTTGTTTTTTGTTTTTTTAGACCAAAAAAGGTCTCTGAAAAACGCCCTGAAGTTTATATCAATGTTAAATATGTAATGATAAAAAAAAAAAAAAAAAAAGATCATGGCATGGACCATGCAGCAGAAAAAAGTCTGGATCAAGGCACGGCTGCAGGCCTGGAGTGTGAAGCAGAGGATAAGACCATAAAGGATCAGGTTGCCAGTATAGAGTCAGCAGAGATGGAGGCAGAAACAACGGAACAGGTCTTCATGGCGGAGCAGAACACCACAGAAGTGATAGTGGTCTGAGTTGGTGAAGCAGAAACAAGGGCCGCCTTCCTGGTCGTGACTGAGCAGAATTGGACAACCTCTGTGGCTGTTACTGGGCAGTCATTGACAACCTCCGTGGCCGTGACAGAACAGGCATGAGTAAGCAGGTGTGGACACCCTCCATGACTCAGAAGGCATGGATGGACTACGTAGCCATGACTAAGTAGGTGTTGACAATCTTCTTAGCCTTGATGGAGAAGGCGTGGATGGCCTTTGTGGCTGTGACAGGCTATTGACAACCACCCTGGGAGTGATTGAACAGACTTGACTAAACAGGCGTGGATAGGGAGCATGTAGCACGGAAGTTCACAAACAACTTCCGTTGCAATGACATGGAACTAGAGTTTTCAACCTATGGGGCATCAAAGGGGGTGTGAGCAGCTGTAAAATCAGAATCATACACTTATCCAAACATAAAAAAATATGACTTGTCTCCCAGCTAATCAAGTGAAATCCTTATTGGCTATGGTTATTACGAATTTAGCACTATTGATTTTGAGCAAAACACCTCAAGATAGCAGAGTTATAGTGGACTCTGCTGCGTCTGGAGAAATGTGTACAGCCCAGGTTATTAGTGGCTATTACCAGAAGCACTGTGGACAGTGGAATGACCTCCAGGACCATTGGACTTGGGACCACCAGATTTGGAGCACTGTCCGTGGTGGACCAAATCAATTAAAGTTCAGTTTTATTCATACAATACTGATTGTGTCAAACAGGAAAATAGTTATGCAAGAGGACAATAACAAAAAGCCATTTTTTTCAGCTAAAATCAGATCATTGATGATTCATTGATGTCATCGTCCAGTTCAGCTCTCTTTCAATAGTAACTGTGCAATTAGTCAAGCATCCCCAAAGCCAAAGGCAACAGTGGTAAGGAATGAAAACTCCATCGGTGACAGATATGGAGAAAATTCCACCATCTGGTCTGGGTATGGACCGGAGCTGGGTGGCTACAGTGACCTCGAAATAAGACTGAAAGAGACTAATATTGGCGTATATGCCATTCTTCTTACGATGCAGCAAATACATTGGGTGTTCTGGGAAGGGTTCATGGTTTCCATTGAACTTATTAATGCAGCCTAACAATCCTTTAATGGATATGAATCCTAGAAATGCGATAGTGTATTATGTGTATGCCAGAATAAAGAGATGGGTCTTTAATCTAGATTTGATTCCCCATTCTGATGCGGACTTTGGACTTGTCTACATGCCTAAATGGACACGCTGCCCATGTTGCTGCCATGTGATTGGCTAAATAGATATTTATAACTTATCATCTGTATGAGTCACGGATGTTTCTCAAGCATAAGCCACCCATTTACTGACAATTTGCTATAAAAGATAGTTTTAAAAATATAGTTTCAGGCTTTATTCTGTACTCTGTTCATTTAAATCTCATTTTACCACAATTTCAGAACTGTGCAGGGTACTGCAGCTGCCACACTTCCCCCACTGCTTTATACCTTATCAATACTTTGCGAAGGCCAGGACACTAGCACTCCCAGCCTATGGAAATTAACAGCTCTGGCATTTAAATGTCAGGGTGATATAGGCAGATCTAGATGGCGGATATAAAAACCACTAGCCTTGGAAAAAGGGGTGGGGAAGCTCTGCCAAATTGTCATGTAATGCGAAATGTCTGGATGATGATAAAGACAACTCGACTGGGACACCGACAGAGGTCAAAGAAGCTAAAAGAAGATGAGTTTGGGACTGGGACTCATTTCCATAGAGGTAGTCTCTCAGGTGACATCAAATACAAATATCACATTCCCTCATTAAAGCAGCAGGCTGACAGAGAGAGAGAGAGTTTGGCTGGTTTGTTACACTCTAGGACATAAATGAGATGAAATGTGTGGGTTATAATATCTCTAAATCATGCCACAGGACAAATAAGTGCAAGCTTGTGGTGCTGATGTTTTACTAGAAATGTCTCACAGCACTGCATAATTGTGTGTTTTATAGAAATGCATCTGAGCACTGTGGTCACAATTCTTTTCTAAAAGTCTTTAAAATCTGATGACGGTGGTGTTTTTCAATGACATCATTTAATCAGCATAGATCCTCATATCTCAAATGTCAATGTTAGTCACAGTCTTTCATATTGACATTTACTGTGGCTGAGCTCTGTGCATTTTACAAAAGCAACAACAGTGTAAGAAAGCCACCTAAAAAAAGAATGACAAACAAAAAGTTTCTCCCCACACATTTTTCTTTATTGTATTATTTTTCCTCCATCTTCAGACCTTTGTATATTTTAACTTTTTTTGCAATGTCTGCTTTAATGGCATGTTTGTGTTTGGGTCCAAGTGAACAGCCAAGGAAAATAAACTAATAAAATAAACATTTACTTTAAATCCATATTTTGCCATTATTCATGAATTACCTACATTCATAGAGAGACTCAAAGACTGCTATAAACAAACAACGATTGAACAACTATCATTCAGATTCTGCATTCTATAATATGATGTGAAAACATGGTAGATAAACAGTATTTCAAAAACTCCACATTTGTACTGATGATCAAACAGGTACACATAGCGTTCTGTTTCAGATAAATCCATATTAGCTGAATCCAGCATTTCCATTTCAAATATTAATGCACATTTTTGCTTTTCACACAAGATATGAAAACATGGCTTGAATAGTAAAAGAAAATAGTCATTCTGGAAAGTAACTATTAAAATAGTAATAGTTGCTCTAAATCTGTGACTTGCTTTAATGGAAATTTTGGTGGTCTTCACAGGGGAATGTAATGCACGTAAGGCATCACATGCCAGTGAGGTAAGTTGTATTCGATTTCAAATGAATCCTTATATCCTTACAAGTAGAGTTATTTTTGTATCATCATTCTCTAATAAGCACAGATTGTGGTTTCTTGTTTTTTTTTTTTTTTTTTTTTTTTATCATTTAATTATTGCTTTGCTGTCATTTTGGGGGAAAACCAGGTAACAAAAAAGGCCGTGCTCACACTAAACAAGTCAGACTCATTGCCTAAAGCACACAAAATCTGAAAAGCTGTTCTAATTATTCTGTACATCTTATAAACATACCAACAAGAGCAACATCACATCCTTTTTATTTTTTCAATTCTCATGAAAACATCTGCTTCTAATATCTATCATTAAAAAGTTTGGGGTCAGTAACCATTTTTATAATGATTTTAAAATTCTTTATTACTCACCAAAGCTGCATTTAATTGACGAAAAAAAAAACATCATAATATTAATCCAATTTAAAATTACTTTTTCTATTTTAATATGTAAAATGTTTTTTTTTTTCTGGTGATGCAAAGTAAAATTTTCAGTGTCATTACTCCAGTCTTCAGTTTCTTCACATGATTCTTCAGAAATAATTCTATTATGCTGATCTGGGGCTCAAGGGATTTTTTTTTTTTTTTCAATGTCGAAAACAGTTGTGCTGCTAAGTAAAAAAAAATTAAATAAAAACAAAACAGCATTTATCTCAAGTAGAAGTAGAATCCTTTTGTAATATTATAAATGTCTTTGCTGTCACTTTTAAAAAATGCAATGTATCATTGCTGAATGAAAGTTCTTATGACTTAAAAAATCTTACTGAACCCAAAATTTTGAACAGTATAGATATCTTCTTACGGATCCGTGGCAGATAAAATCTTCACAAGAGATAAGTGAAACAGCTCATGTGATTAAGCAGAACTCACAAAATCTCGGAGCAAAAATAGTGTAGTGTTAACTTGTTTTACAACAATTAGTTCTGATCCTCTAATTTGGATTCGTTCCACTTGCATTCTCTGTTCCAGACAGACTGTTAATCTGTGAATTTACTTTGTGACACAGAAAGCGTTATCTTTTTGGTCTCTGCTATTCAGTACACCAGCAACAAAAATAATTAACCACACTTTTGACATTTTGTTTACATTATTGCAACAACGTCTCAATAATGCAACAAGCTCTCCATAATGCCCACAGATTGGTCCCAATGTTGATAAATGCTTTAAAAACTAATCATGTTATAAAAATAAAATAAAAAGAATCATAAATTCCACTTTAGGATAGTTCCTGACCTAATCACAGTAAGATAAGAGATGATCCAAAGAAGAGGGGTCAGCACAGAAGCCATTTAACTGAGAGAAGAAAGGCAAGTGTTGGGGAGATGTGACTGAGAGAAGGGGAACCAGAGTTTGCACGGCAGTGGTCTTTGTTTTGGCCGATGCAAGCTGCATAGGCCATGACGTGGGGAATATAATGCTGCTCCTGGACTCCATGAAGAAGGTGAGCCATGGGACCTTTGGAGAAGATTGCCACGTCTTCACCGCCATGAGTCTCCATGCTCAAGGGAACGGCAGACTGTGCCAGATAGTTGTTTTGCGCTGAGGACGGAAGAAAGAAGAATTGTCATGAAATCAAAATGCCATTTTTAATGTGTTAATATTTATATTTTAATTAAAATGAATTATTAAATTAAAATGTAGAAAACACTACTTTAGTTAAATATAAATAGTATTTGTAACTAATTAAAATGAAAACAATGTAGCTTGAAAGCACTTCTCAATAATAAGGAAAAATAAATGAATAATTATAATGCTACACATTACAGTTAATATAAAATAAAATAAATACTTAATTAATAACAAAGAAACAAAATTGAGAGCATTGAGCTTTCTTGTTTTCTTGTCTATTTTTGTTTGCTTGTCAGTACATATAACTTTAGCAACTTTTTTTTTTTTTTTTTTTTTTTTTGTAGAGTCTATGTACTATAATTTATTCCCAGAAAGATGCCAGCAGCAAGGATGACAATGCATTTTACTTCATTGATAGAACACAATCAAAAACAGTGAAAGCAATTGAAACAGACAAACCATTGCTGTGGAATAGTAATGAGACAAACAGGGAATGCCAAAGAGGGTGATAGGGAAGAGAATGAGAGAAGAGAGGGACCAAGCAGGAACAAAAGCCATAATTCTATGGCCTGTCAAACATATAGAGGAAGAGTAAGAAAGATGGGCGGTGGGATCTGAGAAAGATGCACTTTATCATCATCAACTAACGCTGAGTTTGACATTCAGGGCATCTACATGCTGAAGTTAACACTGCATCAGAGACTACATTCAACAAGGATGTTGGGTCACAATGATGTAGACCAGGTGTCTTTGACAAGTCAAAACAACGCAATACATAAAATTCAAATATACTGTAAACCAACAAACCTTAGCAACCACAACCTTTTGTACAATTAAACTTTTCTTAAAGGTGACATTGGATGCAAAATGCACTTTTACATGGTGTTTGCTAGGGCTGCCCATAATTATCGATGAGAAGAAGCTTGGTCGACCAAATTTAATTTGTCGCTTAGTTGCAGAAAAAAAATCCACAGACAGATCTTTAATGGCTGGATTTTGTGGTAGCCTAATACAGTACATCCAAATGCTCGCCTATCATTCATCGACCTCAAATATGGCTTTTCATCTGAAATATGTAAGTAGTAGCAACTTTACACGGCTGCTCAATCTAATGTTAACCTAGAAAAATGTGCGCTATTCAAGTGTCTGTGCGGAGTGTGAAAGCGGAACAGTAGCGTGCTCACAGCATGACAGATGGAGGCGCCGGTGCGATCATTTGCTCTTAAAATACTAATTTGGGCATACAGATAAGAGTAATACATCTTTTGAATCAGTAAAGCCTCTACATTTATTTGTGTGCACTCACTAAAACAAAAAAACATTGCGCTTTTGTAAAATAATGAAAGCACACAGGATGCACTTTCTGCCATCTCAGCCTCGCAAAACTCAAATATATCTTACAGACATGAAAATATATCTATGGAGAGTGAAATGTCTACTTTCAAATGAAACAATTTAAATCTGAAAAAAAAAACTTTTAACCTCTGGTCTCTGATCTATATTGGTGTATCTAATATAATTTTATCCTCATTGAGGAACTCAATGCGAGAGTTAATTAAGTTATCGATGGCTGTTCATGTCTATGCAATTTAACGTCTTGCTGTAAACTTGGGATTCCACATTTTCATTCTCTTAAACTCATTCTTTCCTAACTTTCTATCTTCCTGCAACTTGTCTGAATGTGTGAGTGCGTGTGCTTATGTGTTAGATTAGTTTATATGTCTTAGATTTATCTCATTCATATTGAAAAGAGAAGTATCTTGTTTTCTGCTTACAAGTTAATGTCTTAAACTGCCAATCTTGTTACTGTGCTAATTAATATTAGTACTGCACTGGATATATTGATATTGTTAAGATTTGATGTTCAGTGAATCACAGTGATTAGCCGTGAAACAGTGATTCTGTTCAAATTCCCTTTAAAATCTTAAATGATTCCCTTTGAGCTAAATTGACCTATTTCCCTTACAGGGGGAACGCTCACTTTTCTAAGAACTGTCTTAGAATTCTGTCACAACTGTTTGCACTAAGAATTTTCATGAATACAGGCCCTGATATGGTATATTCCAAGCTTGATTTCTAACCAGGCTCATTAATTTCCTCAAAATTAATTTCAATCAAGTAAGCATTTAAATCAGAGCTGTATATCCATCCTTACTGTATAAGCTCCCTAGAATAGACGTTTTACATTATTCGTTTTAGCAACTATAAAACATGCCATAGAAAAAAAAATCCCAACATCAAAGTATATCAAAAGTAGGGGGACCTAGGCAGAACCAGGAAATGATCTGCCTGTAATTACTTACCGTAGTCCACAGTTGAGACATTTTCTCTAGTGCCGTTAACCAACTTGAACCCTGGGCCATTTCCATAGAGAATGGATGTGAAGGGCTTCTGGTCAATATCACTCACCATGGGGGCCAAACCTAAGGAAAAGACATTTAAAGGTCTGAGTCTGGGCCATAAATCACTGAGAAATCACAGCATACTGTGTAATTAAAGTTTTCCCAACATGCCTTGAGCTTTCATTACCTACCAAAGATTGAGTTTCCCCGTTGTGTGTAGCCTCCAAAGCTGAAGACATGAGAGTGATCAGCCGTGACAACAGTTAGTGTGTCATAAATGCTGGTGAGGAGACCGGCTCGGGTAATGGCCCGGTCCATTTCCACGGCCTCGTGCAAGGCCTGCTTGGCTTTTCCCTCATGGTGTCCGTGATCAATGCGCCCACCTGCCAGCATACAGCCCATTCAGGGATTTGATCCAGAGCATGAAGCCATACAAGCTATTTCTCTTTAAAACCAGCAGCAACCTTTGAACATTTGATCGTACATTAATACACAATGGTGGGAAGTTAATGAAAAGTAAAATTAATTAAAAGTAGCAATCCTGCAAACATAGAAAAAAAAATTACTGTGACAGTAGCTAAGCTGTTCTAGTGCAGCTTTTTAAGTTAGATAACTGATTTTAATTAAATAAGTGGTTTAGTTTTTTTTTTTTTGTCACGTAGTGCTACAAGCAATCTGAGGCAATTGTCAAATAAATTTTAATGAATACTTTAAATTAATTTATTCAACTCATTATTCGTCATCTAAACATTTAGTGAAATTAATACATAAATTCCGCAGTTTATAACTATGCTATAACTAGTTTAATAAATTAATTTAATAAATTAGTTTTCAATCAGATTTTTACGAATCTTTTTTTGATCATATGTATTTCTATACACCGTATTTATGAAAGTGACATGACATACAGCCAAGTATGGTGACCCATACTCAGAATTGATGCTCTACATTTAACCCATCCAAAGTGCACACACACAAACCGTGAACACACACTCGTAGCAGTGGGCAGCCATTTATGCTGCAACGCCTGGGGAGCTGTTGGGGGTTTGGTGCCTTGCTCAAGGGCACCTCAGTAATGAAATTGCCAGCCCAAGACTCGAACCCACAACCTTAGGATTAGGAGTGAAACTCTCTAACCACTAGGCCACGAGTTCCCCTTAACAAATTTATAATTATATTACAGACTTAGAAATCTATTTAATCAAAAGAGCAGTGTATGTGTATGTGTGGTAAAATAAATAAATAAAAAAATCTGAATCAGAATGAGCTTTATTGCCAGGTATGTTTACACATACAAGGAATTTGTTTTAGTAACAGAAGTTCCACAGTGCAACAGAATGACAGTGACAAGACAGGACACAGATAATAAAAAGAATAATATAAATATAGACAAAATAGCAATGTTCAAAAAAAGCAAAAACACAAAATGTAACATAGAAAATGATGAAGTACATGTTATGTGCAAATTTGAAATTTTAACATGTATTGTATAAAATAGGTAATGTATATAGTGTTGTGTGTTCCAAGATTATTGTTAAGGGTTCATGAGATGGATTGCCTGAGGAAAGAAACTGTTCCTGTGTCTAGTCATTCTGGTGCTCTGTGCTCTGTACCAATGATTTGCTCAGCAGTCCGGACTATCCTCTGCGGTCTTCTGAGCTCAGATTTGGTAGCAGTTATAGAAATGCAGAGGACGGATTCAATGATGACGGAGTAGAACTGTTTCAGCAGCTCCTGTGGCAGGTTGAACATTCTCAGCTGGGAAGTACAACCTCTGCTGGGCCTTTTTAACCATGGACTCAATGTGATTGTGTCACTTCAGGTCCTAGGAGTTGGTGGTGCCCAGGAACCTGAATGACTCCAGTGCAGCCACAGTCCTGTCTATGATGGCGAGTGGGAGGAGAGCAGGGGGGTTTCTCCTGAAGTCCACGATCCACATCTCCACTGTGTTGAGTGTGTTGATCCTCACATAAGTCCCTGGTCTGTCTAGATGTTTCAGGATGTAATATGCAGTCCCATGTTGACTGTTTCATCCACAGACCTGTTTGCTCTGTAGCCTGCATGGGGTCCAGTGATGTCCTTCAGAAAGCCAAAACCAGTCTTTCAAATGATTTTATGGCACAGACGTTAAAGCCACAGGTCTGTAGTCATTTAATCTATATATGAATTTATAGTAGAATAATAATTATGTACATTATGTATACAAGAAAATGATATTGTGATAATGAGAAAACAAGAAGAAAAAATATATAATGCATGGCCACTTAGAACTTCCGTAAAATATAGAAAATGGAGGAAATGGGAGGAAAATATATATATTTTTTTTAAATACGAAACTTAAAGAAAGACAGTGGCAGGTATGAAATGGGAAACTGGAATAAGGCATAACTCGGGTTGATAACATAAAATCTTATCACCACGTCTTACTCCCTACACCACTGCTGCTAACTTTCCATTTATAAGTAAAATCGTCTTTGTATTTCCATGACAGTCACGTGTTTGGTTTTCTGATTTTCTGTTGAATTTGAGTGAGTCATCACTACTCTGAACAGGCTGCATGAGAGTCAGAGAATCAACAGCTCCAATCCAATACAATCCTCCATCCATCCATCCCTCTCCCTAGACACTTCCTCCAGCTCTTCTGGGGGGATATCGAGGCATTCACAGGCCAGCCGATACAGTCAAACTTTATTTATAAAGCACAGCATCACACTGTGCCCGTTTATGGCATTGGTGTGCCCATGTATAGCAACTAGAGGGCACACTTCTTAGTTTTGTTTATTTCTATGGACTTCAGTTCCCATCACCCTTTGCCTTGACTATCAAGCCTCATTACAGTCAGGTGTGTTCCATTTACCTTGTTAACTCATCCATATAAGCCCGGTTTTCTTTGTCTTTGGTTGCTGGTTTATGTGTTTTTTGTGCCCTAAGAGTCCACTTAAGTCTATGGGTTCACTCCAGAGCCCACTCAAGTCTATGGGTTCACTCCAGAGCCCACTCAAGTCTATGGGTTCACTCCAGAACCCACTCAAGTCTACGTGTTCACTCCAGAACCCACTCAAGTCTACGGGTTCATTCCATAACCCACTCAAGTCTACGGGTTCATTTTCCAGAACCCACTCAAGTCTACGGGTTCACTCCAGAACCCACTCAAGTCTACGGGTTCACTCCAGAGCCCACTCAAGTCTACGTGTTCACTCCAGAGCCCACTCAAGTCTACGGGTTCATTTTCCAGAACCCACTCAAGTCTACGGGTTCACTCCAGAACCCACTCAAGTCTACGGGTTCACTCCAGAGCCCACTCAAGTATGAGTTTCCTCTGGAGCCCACTCAAGTCTATGAATTCATTCCAGAGTTCGTTTCAATCTAGGAATCCACCCCACAGCATACTCAAGTTTTGGTCTTCACTCCTGAGCTTGTTCCTATACAAGAGTCCACAACTGAGTCTGCTCTAGTTGTTCCAGAGGTGGCAGTTTCTGCTATGGAGCCTCTTGAGGCGGCGGCATCCACTTCAACTCCCGTTTGGGTGTTGGTGTCCATTCCTGAAGTCCCAGTCTGCCTTGTCATGGCCATTCGGTAGGGAAGACCGTTGCTGGAATGTCTGCCTGTCATATTGCAGCCATCAAGGCTGTTACTAATCTGTATGTGCTCTTCTTTGCAGTCCTGCCTGAGTTGATAAGGGGTATGTTGGCTTTGTCAGCTCCGCTGAGGTGGTCGTCATCTCTGCCTTTGCTGTCTGCCAGGCTACAGGTCAGCTGCCGGGGGATTTTGTTTGGCTGGAGGCTCACTGGCCTGTCCCTTCTGCCCCGCCCTGGCAGCCTCTTGCTCTGTCGGCCCTGCCCTGGCCTGGCCGCCACCCTCCGGGATTTCATTAGGCTTGTTCGAGATGAACTATTCGCTTGTTAAGTCTGACGTCCAAACGCTCTATCAGTTACCAGGAGAAAACAACAAAAGGTGCTAATATAAACTCACAATGTTATAGAATACTAGTGAAAAAGTTAGAATCGTAACCTTTAACTCCATACCGAAGTCCCAGATAGCCAGACAATGAAAATATAAATATATATAAAAATTATTTGTGTTTGGGACACAGTGAGCATGGAGACTGTAGTGTATACCGTAAGTTTGAAAGCGTTTAGCTTAAATTATTAATATGAATAAACAGTGCTCATAAACTGCTGAGGTCCTATTCTCAAGTGAAGCAAGTTGAGCCCTGGACCCAGAAACAGCGCTTCTTACGTCATCACTTAACAACTGAATAATAGCCTGCCACCGGCTTTCGAGAGTAACTGCTTGCATTCGGGGGTGGAATTAAAAGCTGAGATGCCAAGTCTGACACTTTCTGCTCCTGTTTGTGACAATCTTGCGGTGTTTGTATACTCTATCACAGATGAAGTGAATTAAATGCAATATTTGTCAAATACACAGATGCTTCAGAAACGTTTTTTAATGAAAAACAGAACCACTTTTTATATACTGCTTAATACAGCACCTTCTGTTCATAAATAAAGTTCAGCATAAACATATACTATGTAAATACCAATAAAGTGGGGGTATATATGCTTTTATCAGTTTATTAATTTTTTTTTTTTTTTTTTTGATAAACCTGACTCAATATAACAGTGCAATTACATAAAAAAAGATTTTACTGTTACAAAAACACAGATTCATAGTACCTACACATACAGTACCATGCAAAGATTTAGAAACAAAGATTAAACATTTCCAGGGCTGGCGCTCCGCACACGCACATTACGCACTGCGCGTAGGGCACCAAGTGCTTGGGGGGCACCAAAAAATCTGGGTCGTGAAAAAATCATCACAATAGGCTACTAGTATAAATAACAAATAAAATATTTCTAAAAGCATGTTAATATACAAAAGCAATACAAAAGTAATATAGGCCTAGACCAAATTAGTCGAGAGAAAGGTGAATCTCTGTGCCAGTCTCCCTCTGGTGCCCCCCCTTCCCCACCTCCCAGTGGTCTGTTCGATTATGCCTCAATCAATGTCAAATTTGGCAGACACCGACCTCAGACATGGCCTCGAAAAGGCACCAAGAGTCGGGGGCGGAAAAAAGAAGAGACAGCGGGTTGATGCTCGCCAGTCGCTTGCAGGTAAGACAATGTTTTAAATAAAAATGTTAGTTTTAAAAGAACGGCGTTAGGTAACGACGTTATTTTTTCAGTAACGCGGTAATCCAACAAATTACTTTTCCCATCGTTACAACGCCGTTAACGTTACTGAACATTAAATGCAGTGCGTTATTTTGCATTGATTTAATAAACAATAAATGGGGAAGTCGTGGCCTAATGGTTAGAGGGTTGGACTCCCAATCGAAGGGTTGTGAGTTCTAGTCTCGGGCCGGACGGAATTGTGGATGGGGGGAGTGCATGAACAGCTCTCTCTCCACCTTCAATACCACGACTTAGGTGCCCTTGAGCAAGGCATCGAAGCCCCAACTGCTCCCCGGGCGCCGCAGCATAAATGGCTGCACACTGCTCTGGGTGTGTGCTCACAGTGTGTGTGTGTGTTCACTGCTCTGTGTGTGTGCATTTCGGATGGGTTAAATGCAGAGCACAAATTCTGAGTATGGGTCCCCATACTTGGCTGAATGTCACTTCACTTTCAATCTGAACACACCCCTGGCTCACACAGCGAGTGAGCAGGTGGGTTAATGACGAGATAAGCTGTTGTGATTGGCTAAGGCATAGTCACGTGTTTCATGGTAGCCAATCAGAGCCAAAAAACTTCAAACCCCCCCCCCCCCCCCGCAAATAGTTACTTTCCCTGGTAACGAGTTACTTTTATTATAGAGTAATTCAGTTACTAACTCAGTTACTTTTTGGAACAAGTAGTGAGTAACTATAACTACATTTGAATGGTCTCTTTATAGAGATGTAGTCCCTCTGTTGAGTAATTTCTACTGTGCAGTTATGCATGGTTATTTGCAGTTTAAAATGTGCACTTTAAAATTCATACTTCATAAAATTAATACACTTAAACTGTTATTTGCACTAAACTTTTTTTGCACTTTAACTTTCTGTGTTTACATTGTTCAGTTCCAATTATTCATTTGCAGCAGTTATTTTGGAAGTAAAGAGAACCTAATTAAGAAATTCTGAATGGTAGTTATTTCTTTGGTTGAAGGAACATCTATCACCGTTGCACTCGCATCTCGCACAAATGTTTAGAAAGCCATGTAAAATTAAAGTTCAACTTTGAAAAAAATATCTCAAGACTTTATGGTGGGGCTTTTCCCCCCATCCCACTGCAACTCGTGTTTTTAAATGAAAAATGTACTCTGTGTAATTGGCTTTTTGTATTAAACTATGAATACATACATGCTGCTGTTTTGTTTATTGTTGTTAATTAATTAATTAATTATAATTGGTTTATAAACATTATTTTAAACATTATTTTCTTTTTCACAGATAGTCATGTTATCTTATGCTTTGAATAAACGATGCACCCTCTTGTGGCCTCAAGAGAGAAGCTAAAAGCTTTTTTCCACCCTAACTGAAATTATGCATTTTAAATTAGAATATAATTCAAATTTTGATCATATTTAAGTACAAAATGTGAATCTAGTTTTTCAGCCATTTTGACAGCCCTATAAGGCAATGGTAACCAATGCAATGATCTCAAGACGTGTGATATGGTCATATTTATGACTACCTGTCAGTAATCTCACGGCTGCATTCACAACCATCTGTAATTTGTCCAAAAGTTTTGTTTGAGTACCATAATAAAGCAAATTACAAGAGAAAATAAAGGCTTAATTTTGAGAGAAAATAAAGGCTTAATCCTAGAAATCATTCTTATTTTAAATAAAACTAGCTTTGAAAACTTTTAAAGCACTATCACAGATCAACCTCCACTCCTCAAATTTTTTTACTTGATGTTTCCTAAAAGGGCTCAATGTACCCAGTTTAAATCCAGCAATATCACTCATTTCAGAGAGACCAAATATAGTCTTCAGCCATTCATTACTTCACCTGCTCTACACAGGCCAAGGCACTGGAAGAGTTTGGGTTAAAAGACAAATATAATTTAGTATCATCGGCGTACAAACCAAATTTACCCAAAATGGTAAATGTATATTTACATATGCTAATGGTAGCATATAAAGAGATCCTAAGATTGAACCTTGGGGGATACCACATGATAGGGGTGCCAAGGCCGATACATACTCTCCCATGCAGACCAAGACCCTCCTATTTTGGAAGCATGACTTTATTTATCTTAGGGCATTTTCCATAAATACCCACACATTTCAAGATGAGATATAAGAATATAATGGTCAGTTGTGTCAAACACTGCCATCACATCTAGGAGTAGAAGTACAGTGAAATTACCATGGTCGGTCGAAAGAAAAAAATCATTAAACACTCTCAGCAAAGCTGATTCTGTACTGTAATGTTTTTTAAAACCTGATAGCAACATTTCACAGACCTCATTTGCAATGATAAATGACTGACGGTGTATGAGAATTCTCTCCTTCATAATTTTTTATAAATTTAGGAAGGAAGTTTAGCCAAAATTAGCAAACATACTCTTATCCAAGTTTGATTTATTCAAGGGGTTGAACCACTGCGTGTTTACAGTAGTCAGACACAACCCCCAAAAGCAAACTCATATTAATTATAGACACACCATAAATGCGCCAACTGATTCGAAAAATTGCTTTAACAAATGGGTCGGAACCATATCTTGAGGATAAATTGTAGACTTTACAATAAGGATTGAAAGAGAGATCAGTTCAAAATCGGAGAAAGTAACACCAGATACAGATTGCTGAACAACAGCATACAAACGATTACAGTAAGGTTATTATGTACATTTGAAATCTGATTTATGAAAAAATGTAAAAAGCAATCACGTAATTCAACAGAGAGGTCTTACCACCTCTAATCTGGGATTAATAAAGGAATATATCATCAAGAACAGATATCTAAGATTATGAAAATTTTTCTCAATAAGATCTGCAAAGTGCTTCGATCTAGCAGTTCTTACAGCCCTTTGGAATTTAGACAGAGAATCTCTGCAAAATGCATTTCATAAGAAATCTGTAATTTATAATTTTTCCATTTTCATTCCCATCTTCTACATACCCATCCTAAGGAACGAATATACTCATTAAACCACGGGCCTGATTTATGCTTTTTATTTATCTGCTGTAAAGGAGCGACAATACCTAATGTATTAGAACAAATTAAGTAAAAACAGGTTCCTCCACACCAAGATGAGGTGAAAAAAGAGTCTAATTTTAAGCACTGCAGTGTTTTCAGGAAGAAGTCAGCTTGTGTGTTTGAATTAATTGGTCGCACCCAATGCTTTGCATGGCAGACTCTCTTTCGCTGATAAGGAAAGGAGACAGTAAAAAGAATGGGATGATGATCAGCTAATACAAAGTCCTCTATGGTAATGTCTCTGACTGGTAGACCAAGAGACAGAATCAGATCCTATGTGTGACCATTAGAGTGAGTAGAGCCATTAACCATTTGCTGAGAGCCTAGAGAGTCTATAAGGTAATAAAAATGTTTTGAAAAATAACTTAAAGGACAAGAGACATGAATACTAAAATCCCCTAGCACTGAATATTCTGTCATATTTCAATAACACGTACCCTAAAAAGGAAGACTATTCTGAAATAAAATCCTTAATTGGTCTAGTTGGCCAATAAATAAAAGCACAGAGCACAAGGCTCAGCATCTGTATTTCAAAGACTTGAAGTTCAAAGCTCAAAGTTCAAAGGGGGGGGGGGGTCAAGATTCTTCTCGTTCTTCTTTAACATACTGTTTAAAAGTGTACGATGATCGTAGATCAGTGCAGATGTAAAGCTGTGTATTAACCAAGTCACAAATAAGTCAAACAACCTGAAACTAAACAGACTTTTTAACAAAGGCAGACTGCAGGCCATCTTGAAAAATCCAGCTGCTTTTCAAATTTTCCAATAATTTTGCATTAATATTTTATTAAATAAATTACATTAAAATTCTAAAACACTTTTTGGATGTAACTGTTATTTGATTACCACCCCTTTAAAATGTAATTATAATGAAATACAGTTACTCATATTTTGTATTTTAAATAAAACGGTACATGTATTTTGTTACTCCACAACCCTGATTATAAAGTATTAAAATCTAACTAAAAAGCATACATATGTACAGTATATATTTAAATATAAATACAAAAATTGCAGTAGTTTGAAAGTAACCTCCCCAGCACTGAGAAATGCAAAATAATTATTAGTAGTTTAATCAGATGTTGAACTCACCTCCCATTACACAACTGTGATTTAATGAACAGTGATGTACACTATACTTTTACCTTCCACCAGCAAGTAGAACCCACGTTCATTTTTTTTGAGGATCTTAATGGCCACATCTACCATCTCAGTCAGGGAAGGGTCCGTTTCTTTGTTTCTCTCCAGCTCATAGGGCAGGTCTCCCGGCTCAAACAGACCTGCAGCACAAATAAAACCAGAAAACAACATAAACAGAACAAGCAGCAAAAACTACGTCATATACGAGGTCCCTTAACCAATGTTTATTCAACTCACCCAAAAGATAATCCACATTATTTGGATTCAGGGCAAGGAGATCCTTCCTGTTCCAAACATAGTAACCTTTCTGATTACACAAAGGTTAAGAAAGAAACAAAGACACAGTTTAGAGAAATGACTATACCCTCTTATCTAGATGCTTTATAGAAATGTACTACACTGCTATGATCAAATATCTGGCAACCAAATCTCTGTAATACGGTCTCACAACAAGTACAAATTGTCTTCATTTGTTATTAAGCTGTGCAGCTGTAAAGCCTGCTTTAGGGGCCTCAAGAGAATCAGATTAGATTCAGAGAAGTCAATAAACAGGGCATCATCAAAAGAGCACAATATACCACGAGAGTGCAAACACAGAGAGAAAATGAAAAAGGGATTTGTCATCAGAAGCATAGCGTGGAAGCTTTTTTTTCCATAAACTGAATTGAACATGACATTGTAAATGAAAAGATGAAATGAAGTTCCCCGTTTTCCCGTTGTTTCATGTTTTACCTTATCCTTCATGCTGTCAGTCCACTCCCCCACAAGGTTCCTGCCATCTTTGCGTGTACCGTTGTGTTTCTTGTCTCCAGGGTATTCCACATCTGGTGTGTTTCTGGGGTACATACTTCTCCGCCCACCCCCCATAATCACCTGCCCATCCAAACCAAGAAAACAGAACACACACACATTTATTGTACACAGTGCTGTCAAAAAAGAATAATTTTTTTTTTAAACCAAATCCATTTAAGATTTTGAAAATGTAAAACAAATAAACATGATGATATATAAAAAATATTTATTACATTCATACACACTGTAATATTAATAATAGTAGTTATAATTATTACTATTTAATATTTACACATTATATTATTTATATATTGTTATTATATTATAATATGATATTATTCTATAACTTATTTAATAATATTTCTGTTTTCAGTATTATTAATACTAATAATAATAAGAATACATTCGTATTATTTGTTGTTGTTGATAAAATCATTTTTCATCAATATTAAATATATATTTTTTTATTTGATCATTATTCAATTATATAAAACTATAATAATAATAATAATAATAACAATATTAAGTTGTTTTTATTATTATTAATTCATATATTCAATTATGCATTTTTTCATTAAATAAATGTATATATGTAAAAAGTGAATATACATATTATATGTAGCTATAATAATAATAATAATAATAATAATAATGTACAGAAGCATTTTAACTAGTGATCTCAGAATTTTAGTCCACTGTATCCTAATATATTAACATATACCTTGGTGGTGTAAAACTAGGTAAACGAACACAATATTAACAGAACCATATATCGAATGACCCAGCACAACAATATATAAAACCAATTTTAAAAATGGAAAAATAATAATTAAAAAAACTTGCATCAATGTTGGGGATATTTTCAAAGAGTTGTCTGGCAATGTCTTTGCATCCGCTCTGCAGTGCTTCAGTGGGCATGTCCCCGTCTGAATACCAGTCCCGGTCTACACAGTGGGCATATGCTGCACTCGGAGTGGCATGGTTCACTCGTGTTGTTGTGACGATCCCCACTGATTTGCCTGGGGAAAATACAGGTAGTTGCAACTGTTCATTGTTCCTGTAGGGGCATGTCCATGATTACCACTATATCTATATTCAACTGGATTACATATATATTTTTCCTCATCTATCTAGTAATTCAATGCGAAATATTTAATCAACAGACTGACTAAGCATAAACCGACTGAAATTTGCACTGCTTCAGCTTTGCAATGCTGTACTGGATAAGGAAACAGCTTTATTGTAAGTCTGGCTAAGGTCACACAGTTGTATGGTACACATTTTGGTAACACTTTAGAATAAGGTTCCATTAGTTAATGTTAGTTAACTACTTTTGTTAACATGAACTAAGCAAGAACAATCATCCTACAGCATTTATAAGTCTTAGTTCATGTTAATTTCAACATTTACTAATGCATTATTTAAATCAAAAGTTGTGCTTGTTAACATTAGTTAATGCACTGTGAATTACCATGAACTAACAATGAATAACTGTATTTTCATTAACTAACATTAACGAAGATGAATAAATACAGTAATAAATGTATTATTCACTGTTTGTTCATGTTAATTAATACATTAACTAACATTAACTAATGGAACCTTATTCTAAAGTGTTACCCACATTTTTTATGCTTTCTCTGGACACAAGCACCCAAGTGAGAGAACATTTTTCCCTTTACTCAGATCAGGTCAGGTTATCAGTCTGACACTGATTGGAGCATCCTCCTTTTAAACCTCTCTGGATTTTAAATGTTTATTCTGGTCATGTCTTACAAATTCCACTCGGCTGCTTTCATTCACCTCTACATTCGGTGGAGGACTTCAGTCTTATAAAATGCTTCATTTGTTTTTATTTACAACATGAGAATAAAACATGAGCAAGCCATCTGCGTGTTGCGCTCATCAGTCAAACTGTCACTCTTCTCATTTATTCCTTTACTTCAGATAAGGATGTGTTTTTTCCACTTTCTTCCATTCTTTATCTGCGCAATCTGCTTTATGTGCCAGTGTCACCTTTGTTTCTCTCATGCAAGAACAAGGTAATGGACTGCTATAAAAAAAAAAAATAAGCCGGTGAAGCCAATAGACGTCGGGGGCAGAAAAGGCATTATAGCTGCTGTGTGGCATTCAACAGGGCATCTTACCTGCATCTTTGGCCCATTTTAGAATGGAGCTGACCTCGTTCCCCCGAGTGGTGTTGCACTGGGATCTTACAGCTGCTGCACTCACTCCAACTGTGCCCTCGTTGGCTTTGACACCGCACAGATATGCTGTGGCAGTACCTGCACTGTCTGGTACCTGAGCATTGGTGTTATATGTCTGGGGGGGAAAACGTGCACAATTTTAATAGCTGCAGGGATTTTTTAAAAGTGCAAAATTAAATTGTGGAAAAAAAAAAAAATTAAAAGTGCACTTAGTGTAAATACATAATTGCACTCTGCAATTTTCATCATTTAGTATGACTATAAATAGTCTGAGGAGACCATACATATATGTGTATATACATATATAGTTTTTGTTGTTGATAATAAAAATTGCCAAACCCTATAAAACTTGACATATGAAATAATATTCTGAAAAAAAATGCTGAAACTGAAAAGTTTAGACAAAACCTTTAGACAAAATATGTAAATGTTTGTGGTTGAGAATCATATTCGATACATCTGGGGCTTTTATGGATCTCATAGTATGATATAGGAAAATATGTAGCTCATATACAAGGAGAAAAAAAATCTAAAATGTATTCCCAAACTGAGCAAAAATGTGAAATTTGGTGCGGTTGCTGACATGTACATGGCCACAACATAAGATTAACATCTTAGCTTGCAAGGTGCAATTTGTTACTCTTTATCCCGAAATAATATGTCTTAGTAAGATGAAAGCTCTAGTTTTTATATATAATGCATTGCAATAAAATGATGATTGAGAGATCTCACAGCAAAGATTTCACAGCAAAAAGACTCTATGACTTCCAGGGGGACATTTTTTTGAATTATACTAAAAGCCCTTTTACTTGCTGATAACACATAGAATATCAAACAGATGACAAAAGGCATGTAGTAGATTGAACAGTTTTTTAGAACAGCTTTTTCAGCAATGTCAATCATGTTATTAAAATAGAGGCCTTAGAAAATGTTATATAAAATATGATAGAGTAGGCTTTATAGGGTTAAGTGAAAAGTTTACATGAAGCCAAAAAGAAAACAGCAGATAATAATTGAATATCTTCCACAGATGTTATTTTAATAATAGGTAACATCTGTGAAATATTTTTATGAGAGAATCATCATCCCAGAACTGTGCCCGCAAGAGAAATTAAACTATGATTTGAATCTGTTCTCTGTGGTCCGGGTGAGCGACTGCATGGCTTATGAACACAAAGGAATGGTATGATGGGCTTACAGCAAGTGGGATGTACCTTAGAGAGGGCAACGAAGGGGAATTTGTCCATCTCTAGTTGTGTTTCCTCACCGCTGTGTCCACTCATTTGACCTTTTAAAATGCGTGCTGCTGTGACCGTGGGTACTCCCATGCCTACACACAACAAAGGTTGGATCATTCACACAGTCTATTTTTAACAACATACATATCCTTCAAGCACCATATATCACAAACAACAGTCTTCCTGTACCTCAGGACCTCAAAGGTGCTTGAGAAAGCCCTTATATTATTATGTTGATGAACAAGCCATTCTCAAATGAAATCCTGAATTTGGTCCATAATTGTGAGATAAAAGATTCACTTGTCACTTAATGACCTGCTATACTTAAAAGCATCAGGCTTAGATTAGAGTACATTTAAAGGGATACTCCACCCCAAAATAAACATTTTGTCATGAATCACTTACCCCCAAGTCGTTCCCAACCCGTAAAAGTTTAGTTTGTCTTCGGAACACAATTTAACGTATTTTGGATGAAAACCGTGAGGCTCTTGATTGTCCCATAGATTGCCAAGTAAGTTACACTGTCAAAGTTCTGACTGTTGACAAAGGAATTGTTGAAAAAAAATTCATTATTTTTGTTTTCTTTGCTTACAAACAGTATTCTCTTCGCTTCATAACATTACGGTTGAACCACTGATGGCAGATGCACTTTTCTGAACCTTGACAGTGTTGGCAGTCTATGGGACAGTCACAAGCCTCACGCTTTTCATCCAAAATATGGTAAATTGTGTTCCGAAGATGAACAAACCTTTTAAAAAAATAAAAAATTTTATGCTCAGTTTTTTTTTTTTTTTTTTAAAGCACAATCATATTGAAAAGAGTTCACAAAGTCGCTCTTTAAGCCTTAAGCTTAAAATAAATCATGAAATATTACACAGTGTTTCAAAATGTAATTATTGTAATGTCTTAATACTTGAAATGAGGGGTGTTTTAGCTGCAACTATGACCTGAAATTGTATCTAAAGTACTTTCAAATATAAAAACGCAATCTTCATTTGAACAATATTGCCTTTCTTGACAATTTTTTCCACAGTGAACTAGCAAATTAAGTTATATTTTATTTATGTTTGCAGTACACACTGAATGTGAGTAGACTGGGTAGCACAAAAATTGTACTCAATTGTGCAGGCTGGTATGTGGTTTATGTCATGGACAATGAGAACAGCAATACATCTACATAAATTCTAACTGATGTGCAGTGGTGTATAAAGTACCTGAAAGTCATACTCAAGTAAAAATACAGATATCTTACCAGAAAATTACTTTGGCAGAAGTTGAAGTCACCATTTAGAATATTACTTGAGTAAAAGTCTTAAAATATTTGATATTTATTGTACTTAAGTACGAAAAGTATTTTTTAAATCTTAAACGTACTTAAGTATTGAAAGTAAAAATACAAGTAAATGCAAAATGGAAAATAATAAATAAATGTTCATACACAGCTTGAGTAGCAAGATTGTGTTCAGTTCTAACTATTTCTTCCATTTAGTATTTTTGGGTAAACATATGAAGCACTTCTTCCGGTACTTAGTGTCTTTCATTCCAACATTAGAAAACATTTCTGGAATCTGCATCTGAAAAAGCATTTATGTATCTCAGACTGGACATGGATTCATTTAAACTGCTGTTAAAGATCAATCATTGAGATTAAACCGATTCATGCAAACACAGCATTTGACTGTGTTAATGAGTGAATCACTGAATCATTTATTCAACCTATTCATTCAAAAAGCTGGTTCATTTAATAAGTAAACACCGTCCATTGCTCAGAGATGCAAAAAAGTGCTGTGATCTTTTTTTGGAACTATTTTTGTTGGCAAAATTAAGCAAAAACAAGCAATATTATGTCTAAAATGTAAGTCACTTATTGCTTTACTGAACGTGTATAAGATGATTAAATGTGATTATGCATCTTCAGAAAAACTAATTTTTGTGTGATATAGATTAAGTTAACTAGGCCTAACGTTACAATAAATAATATAAATATAAAAAAGCATGCAGAATAATTATTGCCGTCTACAATTTAGAATGCCTGGAATATTGAGTTTTAATAGACTAATAAATCAATGTGCATGCACTCTGTGTATGATTCAGTGATAGACTAACGTACTTGATAATGTCAGATTGCACATCATTACAACAACACTTACTATATTGTCGCACACGATGCTGTATTGCACACCCCAGACTCGAATTCAATAGAAAAGTTAAATCATCCGCGGTTGTGTGTGATGCACACTTGTTGGCACACGAGCAAAGCTG
Organism: Carassius auratus; assembly: GCF_003368295.1. Classification (NCBI taxonomy): domain Eukaryota; kingdom Metazoa; phylum Chordata; class Actinopteri; order Cypriniformes; family Cyprinidae; genus Carassius; species Carassius auratus. Next base: position 144,364 of record NW_020528252.1, on the reverse strand, counting down.
TTTTTAGGAGTCTAACTTGCAAACAGCAGACCAGGGGACTTTTACTCCGATACTTAGGGGAAATGTGTCGTAGTAAAAGTATACATTTTAATTAGGAAATGTAGTGGAGTAAAAGTAATGCCTGAAATATAAAAACCCAAGTAAAGCACAGATACTCCCCAAAAATACTTAAGTACTGTAATGAAGTATTTTCACTTCGTTACATTTCAACACTGCTGATGTGTCATTGGATATCTTTTTTAGATTTTTGTAAACGGGTGTTTTTATGCCGCCATTGCTTTCACAGGGGTTTGGTGTAAAATCCACCAAATACTTCCAGTAAAATTAGACAACTTTTAAAATAGTTCTTTGTTTTCTGCAAAGAATATTCAGACTACCTCTTCCTTCCATCCTCACTTTTATTGCCAAGGTTTATTACGATAACCATTGTTTTTTTTTGTTTTTTTTTGGCCAGCTTGCATAGATTTTTCAAGCTGGAGTTCATCCTGTTCACCTTGTCCGTGTGGTTAATTTGTTTATTGCTCCACTGGTCACTGGCCATGTTTAATGCTTAATTTTGAAGCAGGTTCATATACACTGTAACAGGGCTTTTAAAAATATTTAACTCTTTATGTTGAACATATGTTGTAACTGGTATTGCACAAACAGTTTTCAAGGCTTGGTTGAACAAAAAAGTGCATAGATATTATCTGACATAAATGACAATTAATTTCAACATGCTATAACCACACATGATAAAGTCCACAAATTGCAAGACTTACCATCACCAAGAAAAAGGATTATGTTCTTGGCAATATTCCTGTTGAGGTCTTGGAGGGTCAAAGCATTTTTTAGTGTACGTTGAGCCCATTCCTTCCAGAAATCAGGGTCCTTCTCTGATTCTACAAGCCGTAAGAAAACATGTTTATACATTTGCCCACAAATTATAACACAACGAACAAAGATGTGCCTGCAAAACAAGTTAATGATCATGGCCTGAGACTGAAAGTCTCCATTTAGAGATTATGAGTTTGCTATCTCTCTCTAAACCAAACTGAGATGAATTTAACAAATCTTTGACTAGCATATCTTCTTCATTCCACATAAGCTTCTTAAAACACACATTCATGTAAATGAACATATCAGGGACAATCTGACCCAAAGGTCCAGTCTTCTAATGGAAGCTAATGTATAATTGAAATGAGTTTTTTTCTAGCTATACTTGGGTCAAGGTCAAAAAGAAGACTATTCAACTTTAGTGGTCTAAGATGGTGTTACATCATTTATGAAGCACTCATCTGACACATATCTCAATACAAATACAAATACAATGCAAGGCAGGGGTGCTTATTCCTGTTACAACAGAGATACTTTCCAGCAAACTTTAGTTCCAAACCTGCTCCAGCATTAATGTTTGTTATATCCAGAAGTCTTTCTGAAGATCTTGATTTGCTGGTTCACAAGTATTTGGTTATGGGCTGGACATAAACTCAGCAAGAAGGCAGATCTTCAAGAACAGGATTTAGCACCTCTGCTATAAGGTGAACAATAGACAATACATTCTTGTTGAGGTCTTGGAGGGTCAAAGGATTTTTTGGTAACTGACCTGGAAATTCAGGCTTCGCCATTCCTCCCCAAACCAGGCAACCGAGGATAAAGAGTGCAGCGACCTTCATTTTGTCATCTATCAAGCCACCGTTTTGCAGAATAACTCGTGTTCCAAGGATTTCCGAAGACTCCAAGATCTACAATGAAAGCAGTTATGTTAAAGCATGTCAATGTTAAAATATTTTTTCTATTAGCAAATTATTGTTCAGAGATAACTACAAGTAAGCCATTCATATGCTGATTTGAACTCTGTGTAACTGTGGCACTTCAATCTATTTGTTTGAACGGTCTAACATAATAATATCAGCTCAACCAATGGAGTGAGTTTGGGGCGGGGCTACATTTCTCAAGGTATATTTCATTTGAAAACAATCATTATTGTTGCTGTTATGTGTCGTGCCACTACAGAAATGACAAGCTTCTTCTTTAAGAGCAGAAAACAACTATTTACTATCCCAAGGCTTATTTTTTTCATCATAATCTTACATTCAGCAAAAACAACTGCAATATGAATGACTGTTTCAGATAGAGATGCATGTCATAAAAACTGATGCAAACAATAATTTAGTGGCATATTTGCACATTAATTTGTTGAGCTGCCTAAAAGTTCACACCTGAAAACGTGATATGACTGCATTAGTATTAAACGTTTCTGTCTTCTCTTTAGTCAAAGTCATTTTAATGGGATTGAGTGCCATTGCACATGGTGTTTTAATAGGCATGACAAAGCTGATTAACTAGACACCTCTATTCCAAGGCACAGGATCGCAAGATTTCTGTTACGAACACACACTTTCTCAGCTTACTTCACATCCTTTTAATGCAATCTTTAGTCACTGCGCAGAAAGCATCAATCAGTATCAAAAGCCATGTGTTCAGTCAACCTATACATTACCCTTGCTGGAGCTGTGACCGCTTTGTATTTACATTTGTAAAACTGGACAAAAATGGGCATTGTGCAAGTCACATAATGCACTGGAAAATTGATCTCTTATGAAATACTTGAGTATTTTTCAGACCCCCATCATATCTGGTATTTCTCACACAGTTGTGAAGTGTGAAAAACATAGAGAAATAATTTGCTTCATTTACAGTGCAATGAAATTAATCACTGCAGTTGCATTATATGTATAATATATGTGAATCTGGACCACAAAACCAGTCTTTAGTCACTGGGATATATTTGTAGCAATAGCCAAAAATACATTGTATGGGTCAAAATGACTGATTTTTCTTTTATATCAAAAATCATTAGGATATTAACTAAATCATGTTTCATGAAGATATTTAGTAAATTTCCTACTGTAAATATTAGGGGTGTAACGGTACGCAAAAATCACGGTTCGGTACGTACCTCGGTTTTAAAGTCACGGTTCGGTTCATTTTCGGTACAGTAAGGGAAAGAAATGCAAACATTAAACTGCAGGTTGTTTATTACTATAAACTTTTCTTTTCTTTTTTTTACAATTTGTGTACACTTAAAATAATTTTTAATAAAATATATATATAATAAAAAAGAATAAGAAATAAAATACTGCTGCAAAGTTCTCCACTAAATAAAATACTCTCAGTCTCAAACCAATATCATATAATAAAATATAATGAAAAATATAAATAAATAACTATGATTACAGTGCAGCATTACCAATCCCAGCTTGTAGGTCTGCTCATATTTAAAATATATATATAACTTTTCCAAAGTGTAAAGTGCAGCATCAACAGTTTCAGTTTTTAGACCTGCTCAGATTTCATTATTGCGTTGGCCCGATCGGAATTAAGAGCAAAGGTCTGTTTAAATGCCAACGGGAGCTGTGTTTGAATTGCAATCTTTTTTTTTCTAGTTGTAGTGATGTTCACACTCGCGTGATGCCTTTTTGAAAACCAACCACTAATGCAACTTATTAAATGCTTTTGTTTCCTGTGTTAGACCTGAATCAGCAAGCATTTAAGCTTTTTTTCCGTATTAGTTCTGCTTCAGAGAAAGTCTTCCGTGACTCGAGGCTCATTCACAAGCTCTTTCAGAAATGCAGTGGGGCTCCAATAGGCAGAACTCTTGAAGCTTGTCTGTATGTAAAGAAACACAGCAGTGCCAAAACACAAAGGGGCAGCAAACCGGAGGACAAAGTTGTCAACAAAACTGAAACTCCTTCTCGACTCATGTATTCAGAATGAAGACATCCCCTTCTTTTGGAAGAAAACACATCCAAAACAGAAACAACAGGTAACCAGCCATCTTCGTTTTCGACCCGCCGACTTGAACTACAACTGCCAATGAGTATGTGTTCAGAAGGATGTGAATAGTGTTATTGCTGAAGGAGGCAATCTTCCTTCACATCTTCATTTTCGTTATTTTGAAATTTCAAATAAAATGTTCAGACCTGTCAGATCAAAGCATTCTGTAGGACATGCAATTTCATGTCTGCTCTGCAGTGCCAGCCAGTTTTTGCGCAACAGATTAGTTGTTGTTTTGTACTCTTGTGAAAACATGTTGAAGATTGACATGGAAGAGAAGAGATTGTTGAATAAAGTCTTTATTTTTGTTTTCGTTGCGCACAAAAAACATTCTCGTAGCCTCATAAAATTAAGGTTGAACCTCTGATGCCACATGGACTATTTTAACATTGAACTTATTACCTTTCTGGGCCTTGAACGTGTCAGTTGCGTTGTTGTCTATGAAGGGTCAGAATCAGGAAGCTCTTGGATTTCATCAAAAAAAATCTTACAGGTTTGAAATTATATGAGAGTGAGAAATGATTGACAGAAATTTCATTTTGGGGTAAAATGTGTGTTATTTTGTGATACTGAGAGAAAAATGTATACATCTGTGACAGAAAAATGTATAAAACAAAATTCAATGGAATTGGGTGTCACCCTGTGGCTGTGTTGATATTTTGTATAACAACCTAAATAAAATCTCAAAGGGGCATTTTTTTATCGACTTCAAATTTCAAGTTTTTGATTAAAACATTTTGTCAAATATTTATTTTATATAAAATTAAATAAAAATAGTACAGTGCATTTAACATTTTTTTAACGATTGTTCAATAATCTGCTCATTGTCTTCTTTAAAAAGAGACCAACCTTAGGTCTGTATTCTAAAATGTTGTTTTTATTATTACATTTTAAGGTTGGATAGTGCACTTTCACTTCTATGTTCGAAAATGGGGTCTGACAGTAAAGGGGTTAAGGTAAAAAAAAGAAAGTGTCTTAACTTGATCTGGTATAGTCTGCAGTCACGAACAGAACAGAAAGAACAGAAAGAGTAAGGCACAAAGCTGGGAGGCACAAGGAGTCTCACAGAATGTCATAGCCTGGTCTCAACAGTTTGATCCCTCATTCAAACATTCTGAAGGAATGCTAATGGAATTTTGATCATAATTTGGAACAAATCATAATGGGATAAAACAGGAATTCTCAAATAATCAAATAATGTCCTACTTGACATACTAAAATTCCTATTTTTCATGTTTTTTTATCCAGCATTATCTAACATGATTCTTAGATGACTTTTGTTTCATCCGATTTGGATTACATAGAAATTAAATTATTTTAGATCAGTCAGGAAATACAATGGTTTAGGTAAAGCTGTACAGGAAAGTGAGAGTGTCCCCTAAAATAAAATGAATACATTAATAATAATAAATAATTTACAATCAAATATACTTAGTGAAAGTGAAATGTTAAAATATATACTTGGTGTGCATGAAATATTTAGATTATCACTCAAAGGCATATGCATCTCTCCCTATATAACCTCTCACAGTATGTTTCATTTTTTTTTTTTTCTCTAGACTGGCAAACATGCATTTAGTCTATTACGTTATCAATAATTAGATTAAAATGAAATTAAAACAGACCTCTCCTATTATTAGCATTTTTCAAAGTCTCATTTTTGTCATAATCTTTTAGTATTAAATATTTAAATATTTAATGTTAAATATTTAAAAGTACAGCATAAAAAACTCTCACCAAATCAAGAAAAAACTTATCACCAAGTCAAAGTCAACATGCAGGAAGCTATTGTTGGGTCATGTGACAAGGACCCCATAAACCAGAAAGGACCCCTTCAAGACCTTCAGTACAGTGTCAAGGTCATTTAAGATTTTTTTTAAATATGATTTACTTATTATTTAAAATCAAAATTTTCATCTTGTTGAACTCAAATTGATTTTTTTCATGTCAGATATCCTAAAAACGAATTCATATTCATGTCATGATATTTGTAAGTACTTTTTTTTTTTTACCATTTTATCTTTTTTTTTATAGTATTTAGCACTCGATTAATTTATCCAACCATGAAGACACAGATTACAGATTCAATTTCTTCAACTCTGACATATTTGTTTGCACTTAAAATGTATTTGTCAGCATAAGGATCAAAATCAACATCTTTAGAAGTATAAACAATTTCTACGTTTTCCTTGGATCCCTGCCACTCTACAATGTCCTATTGTCTCATGTGCAGTGATGCAAGAAAAGATCTTCTCTTTCAATTACGTCCTCTCATCTTTTCAGATCATACTATAATGTCTGTTTGTAGCCTAAATCAGCCAAAACGCGATTACCGCTCTACAGAACAGGAAAACCATCGACATTCATCGCATCACCGGAGAAAGTCATTGTGATTCCCGGTTTCCAGCTTAATTGCAGTAAAGTTGGATGGGAAACTCGCCGTTATGCATACTGAGATCCCAACGCAACCTAGACAACTTGTTGGATTGCATTGAATTAATAACAGCACAACTCTCCAACTCTTCCTACCGTTTTCATTAGAACTCCAGTCACATGAAGCGGTGAATGAACAGAGCCATTCAGCAGATAGGCAGCGCTAAAAGTGATCCTACTCACCCTCGTGCTATATGTGTATCCGTGCACCTCTGCTATTCCAGCAACACAGGACTCAAGTTTCACGTGCTGTACACTAGTCGAGCTTTTATAACCTTTTACTGTGCATCAGTCCAGTAGAGAGAGAGAGAGAGCGCGCGCGCGCGAGAGAGAGAGAGAGAGAGAGAGAGACCCCGTTAGTAGAATCCACTAGTAATAATAGCGCAATCTGAAGCGCGAGCTCCTCCTGTTGATAAGAGCCTGCGGAGTTAAAGAAGAACCTCACATAGGACATTAGATTTGAAGTATTTCCTTTTACCTAGTAGCGGTCTTATTTTTCTTTTTAATTCCTGCATTTCTTCACTTGCTACAAACAACTATATTGTCAAAGCTGTATTAACACTCATGTCAGTATAGCCTGTTTGTTTACTGTGAGCCAGTAAAGTTTTATTTGTGGAAACACATGGAAACTGCTCCACTTGACAATAAAATGTATTTTCTACAAACATTTGAGGTCAACATTTTAAGCCAGGTTATAAAAAAAGTACGTAGTAAGTAAAAAATAAATAGTATAATATAAATTAGGCTAATGAGTATAGGATAAATGGTTAAATAGGTTAAATGTGTCTGATGACAGGTGAAGTTCAAAATTATCAAATGCACAACGCATAGAAAAGCATGCAGCACTGGTTCTCAGTAATTAAAATGTTTTCTGATCTAGTTGAAAAATAAAATGAATTGAATAAAATTTCACTAAATTAAACTTAAAACTTGAAATAAAATACACAGCACAAACAGTGCAGCCTTAAACTTTGCAGTTGTCATGATGGCTACAGTATAATATATATATATATATATATATATATATATATATATATATATATATATATATATATATATATATATATATATATATATATATATATATATATATATATATATATATATATATATATATATATATATATATAGACTTCCATGTCTTTCTAGGCTGTTCACAAGACGATAAAACATGCAGCGGTAGTTTCTGGCAATTAAATGTTATCAGAGAAATTTAGGGAAAAAAAAATAGAAAAGATTAAGATTTCATACAGTTAAGTTAGTCTAAGTAAGACCTATTAAAAAGATAGAAAAATACATATAACAAATGTGCAACATATTCTCATGTGTCTCATTACATCTTACCTAGAATTCATTATAAGTGTTACCCTAAGGCAAAAATCACTTAGACCTGCTAACATGGTCACTTGAGACTTTAAAAAAAATCTCTCTCATTGATTTTGATTTTCGTGTGCTAACGACGTGTATAAGGTTTACATTTACCTAACATAACCTCATGTCTTTGCCTTAAACTTTCCAGTCGGACTTTATGCCAGATACTTCGTCTTCATTCTAGTAGACTCACCACAAGATGTCACTATGAACGCAATCAATCGACGAGTCGCAGTCAACGAGTCAATGGTGTTACTGCTGGTTTGCAAAATAGAGATTACAGCGAAGAGTAGACAGCAGTCTAGAAAAGAGAGAGAGAGGGAATCTAATACATTTAATGGTAAGGAAACGGTGCTTCTCCTTGTTTGTCAAAATAACCCAGCTGTTGACTTGTTACTGCATTGCTTAATATTTGTTATATAATTTGCAGATAAATCTGTATAAATGTAACTTTAAATATCAATACACAGTCATGTCTCGTATTTCTGTCTCTATATTAGTGCTCAAATGCTTGTGAATTAATCTGGTGAAATTTAAACCAAATGAACTATTGCACATCTGCTCCTAAATAAACACTCCTTGTTGTTTATGGTAATCACTTCTACTGGTTCAAATACTTCAATCCACGTTAGTATAAAAATGGAACTGAAATAATTATGTTGAGTCAGTTCCGTGTGCTGCAGTAGTTTGAACACGAGTTACTAGAAATCACCATACGTCTTTTCCTAAGGCAACAAAGTCACAGCAGTACAGAACATGCTGACCAACAACAAGGCTGTAAACGCGGCCAGGCTTGTGACTCCTTCAGTCTTGTGTGCTTTAAATAAAAAGATTACGTTTAATGTTCATGTAATGTTTATGTACATATTGCCAAGAATGCTTATATGCAGTAGCTAATGTTTGCATCAAGGACAGACATGCATTCAGTATAGTTTTTTAAAATATTAATTTATATATATATATATATATATATATATATATTATTATTATTATTATTATTATTATTATTATTATTATTATTATTATTATTAATAATAAAAAAAAATTAAGCTTTTTGGCTTAAACCGGACACTGATGTGGATTGACACCATGATTGGCAATGTATTGCACAATTTCCTCAAGAGATTAAGTTGTCCGATGGTTTAAGTTTTTATCCCTAGTGTAATCCTAGAGAGGATGACTGCACTGGGGAATCTCTGACGCCAGAAGTTGTGACCTTTTGCTATCATGGGACTTCATGTTGCCAAATGTTCCAGAGGAGAGATCAGCATGTTGCTGTTAGTCTTCTCCTCTGCAGATTTCCGTGTCAATCTTTGATTAGGATGTGTTATGAAATATAGAATCCCAGGAATCTGTAGTGCTTCTGTTTGAATGACAGTTGACATGTTTGTGAGTGATGTACTGGTTTGTTTTGTTAAAAAAGGTAACTGTGGACTCTGTCTCACCAGACGTGGGAAAGCTCAGAGGGATTTATTTTTTATTCCCCATTATTTAACAGCAAATTTAACTGGCGAAGTTGGCATTTTTGAAGTGGCATTTCAGTGTCTTTACACAGATTAATTCTCAGATTGAATGATGTGTGTTATAAAGTGGCACGGGAACAGGAATTAGGCCTTATCGAAGTCACAGATTCTCTGACACAGGTGTGGAATAAAATGCCACACACATACTCACAAATAGTGTGCATATGCTTCCACATATTAGCACAGTGACAAACAAATGCTTTAGTCATACCAGGGAAATGCTTTCATGCCTTAAACAATTGGACAGTTCACAGGATCAGTCATGAATTTCTGATTCATAGCTGTGGTTTACTGCCTCGCTGAAAGACAGCATTTGAGACTTGGTCTAGGAATCTTGGCATATTTTCTATTGTGTCTTTCACACTGTCCTGGGACCTATTTCCTTTTTCTTCATGGACATGGAAAACACAGGAACTGATCCCAGATCAGCCTTTAGTAAATATAAAAGGCTATGCAAAAGAGTCAATGAATCCATCCTTTTCTGGATTCTGTACACCTGCGCCTTGCTTTGATTTGGGGCCATCAGATGGTTGAGTCGGCCTTCGAGCTAAAGCTCAAGACCGGATACAGGCAGGTCTGTGAGCCTCTAGCTTAACTTTCAATGAGTCGTGTCATTGGAAAGCGATGTAAAGGGAAGAGTCCATTGTCATTGCTGACATGCCGTTGGCAGCTACATGTCTGCACATCTGCTGGGGCAGACCTGCCAGGAAAATGTCTTTGAGTCTGTCTTTGGATAGAATTATGCATGAAGACCATAAACACATTTACTATGAATATGAAGAATGTGGTATAAATACATGAGCCACTTTATATTAATTTGTGTCCCATTCCTTACCTGTTACAACATGATTTTTTCCCCCTATTAAAATAATGAAAGATCCAATAAAATCCAGGAAGTGGCATTATATAGATCCTCTTCACGAACTGGAAGAAAAATATACTGTAATCTTAGTCAATTTTACTTTGTAAAAGAATAGGCTATATTTAAAAAAACAAATATATTTTTTTATTATTTAGAAGTTAATTTAAAAACTAACTACATCATATGCAATTGACATATTTGCATATATATATATATATATATATATATAATATATTTTTTTTTTATTTTTTTATTTTAATTGATTCAATTCAATTTTATTTGTATAGCGCTTTTTACAATACAAATCGTTACAAAGCAACTTTACAGAAAATTATGTTTCTACAATATTTAGTAGTAGCTAGTAGTTTGTGCACATTTGACAGGATTTTAGAAAAAAAATAAATAAATAATAATAATAATAATACAAGATGTAGTCAGCTAGACGATGAACTATCAATATTATTAATTAAGTTATTATATGATGCAGTCACACATTTAGCAATAATTGTTAGTTCTGTTTGTTGATTCAAGGTTAGCATCAACTGAGGTCCTCTGAGGGTCAGCATTATCTCTTCTCAGGTGTTCTGGATCCAGACTGGAGCTTGTGTAAATCCTAGTTACCACGGGATGTGAATCCCGTGGCGAAACATAGAAACAAAATAGAGACATCATTAGCATAGCTGCTGATCCAACAAAGTAAAATTAGTTTAACCCAAGCTAATGAATAAAAATGCACCTTTGATCAGATGCAACTACACTCACAATTTAAAAGATGCATTATTCGAATGCTTGGCGAAAGAGATGTGTTTTTAATCTAGATTTAAACAGAGAGAGTGTGTCTGAACCCCGAACATTATCAGGAAGGCTATTCCAGAGTTTGGGAGCCAAATGTGAGAAAGCTCTACCTCCTTTAGTGGTAACTGAGTGTTGCTTGTTGTATTTAAAAAATAAATAGTAATTGAATTTAAGTTGGGGTCATGGGGTAACTTTCATTTTTGGGTGAACTATCCCTTTAATTTAAGGTGCTGTATGTAGGATTGACGCCGAGTGGTTGAACTGGGTATTGCAGTCCAAATTCAAAATATTGGAGAGAGGGTTTTTTTATCTTGCCCCTCCTCCTCAGATTTGACACACATGCAGGTTGCCAGATTGACGACACCAACTGGAACTAAAACATTTGACGATGAATGAAATGAAATACGCTGAGTTTTCCGCAAACTGGCAACCTGGGGTGCCGAAATACAATTGGAAATACAAATCCCCTGAACACACATTTTCAAAGGAAACTGACTGTAGCATTGTTTTTCAGATATAAAGATAAGTTCAGATAAGTATGTTAACTTAGCATGTTTCTTAAATATCGGCAAACATATTATTATTTTTATGCTTTAGTAGAGTCAAAAACTTACAGCATCTTCAAAATATGCAATTTTAAAAAAGACAGAAAAAAAGCATTTATTATGTTAAGAGTTCAGACTGAACAGCAATACTGACTGTCATACTGACTGTATTCTAATCTAGGCAACTTTAACATAGTGGGAGTGGCCTTGTACAAGTCCCGCCTACTTTCCCGTAATGTCCTGTTTGTAGGAATGAGAGGGCAGAAACTCACCTCTAACAGTTCCCTCCCAGTCCTAAATGAAAGCCTAATGTGGAATGCACACATTCTCTTACATGCGTATACTCACACACCCTCACTCTCCCCTCACGTATGTTCTGCAGGTCCTATCTCCTTCCTGTTTTTCACAAAGTTCCTGCCTTTTTACTGAGGCTAGTGTTGTCGCAGACTGTAAGGAGTTTGGATCCCTTGTTTAGGATTCCTAACTAAAGAAAAGCTGAGATGAGAGATTTGAAATCTCCTTCTTATGAAGATCGAGCTGGCTATGCTTTGGAGCTTATTTTCTAGATGTTGCTGGCATTGGGGAGGAATTTGCTTGGGATGAGGTGAAAGTGGGGTGGAAGAGGAAACCCCATTCAAAAACCGATCACACAGCACTCTGACACACTGAGCTGAGAGTTTTCTCTATTCCTCGGGGAGAACTAGTTTCGCAGTCTTCTTCTGATGGAACACAGGAGGATAAACATTCGCAGGAGTCCCAAAAACTGCTGAAACACTTTCAGAAGGTTTGCTTTAATTATGGAATCACTGAGGGAATCTATACTTCATTTAACATTTCAGATGTCAACATACAAACGGGCCACACTGGATGAAGAGGAGCTGTTGGACACCAGCTCCGATGGGATCTACCACACCTCTACCATGCAGGTGAGTGTTATTTTTGTATTAATTTTTTTTAACTATTCTTATAATTTATGTTTTTTGATGTATGTGTACTGAAATAAAAGCCAAACGACTGAGCTAGCAATTTTTTTTTTATTATTATTTTTTATTAAACTCTTCCGAACCAACAGATCTTAAGTGATTCCAGTGAAAGACAAGGACACTGTCTTAAATTACTTCAAACATCCGCAGTGTATTAGGACGGTTCTATACAATTCTTTCCCCATTCTCTTGAAACTTTTTTCAAAACAGTTGTGTTGTGTGCATACCCTCTTGTTTACTTCTAATACATTTTTTGTGTGTGTGTGTAAAATTCAAAACAAATGCGAGCTAAATTTTTGCTTTACAGTCCTGTTTAATTTGTTAGATCCTAATGAGATATGAAGCACAAGTAGAGCAATGTGCATAAACAATTAGAAATTATAAATTGCACTTTGACCCATTAAAGCTTTATATTTGTTTATTGTTTACTTAATGAACATGTGATTAGAAAATAAGAATTGTTTAGTGTGTACATTTGTACATTAACTGTGTAGTTTATAGTTTGATCTTTTTTAACTGCTGTTAATACTGTAAGGAACTACTTCTTCCTAAAATATGAAACTTTTTTTTTTGTTGTCTGGTTGATTCAGTCATATTAAATTATAAATATGATTTGAATAAAACCAGTTAATTTAGACATTATCACATGACATATTTTTGTTTCAGTTTTTTTTTCTTGCTTGACATTGGTGTCCATTCTTTCATTTTAATTTAATTTAATTACATTTAATTACATTATTTTTCTAGTAAGAACCAGAACTTAAGGTGTGTTTCAAAGAAGCAAAAGAGAGCTGTTATCATCTTTTTTTCTTTTTTAAAAGCATTAAATAAAAATCTAACTAACCCCAGACTTGAATGTGTATGTAAATATTACGTGGACAGCCAGATAATGTAGCATGAGAGGTATTTGCATGGGAGGTATCTAATTTCGAATGTTTCTTATCCAGTGGTTTGAATAGCAATGTGTTTGGCAGAATAGAGTTGGCAGTGTTTTCTAGAAGAGGGCCTTTCCTAGAAAGGAAGTTTATCACTGTGTTGCTGTGGGCTAGTTTCTCTTCTAAGGATTTAATGCTTAACCCAATGCAGATAACCCTTAAAGGAATGTTTCTGGTTCAATACCAGTTGATTTCTGTGGATGGAATTTGTGATATGCTATCGATTATCACAGAAAACAGTTGAGTTTACAGTAACACAATTACATTGAAATAAACAGGCGAGGGTGTAAAAACAGAAATGTGAAGCTTATAGTTCATTAAACAACTCGCATAAAGTATTTTTTTATTATTTGAGTCATCTTTTCAGTCCTCATTCGAGGTGGGAATGTGATCTGTATTCTGAACTGGAGCAGAAAGACAATGCTGTTTGGTCACACCAAAGTTTAATATTGTTGTTGGACGCGATCATATGTCATTTCCCCATGCAATTTTATATGAAACCTGCACAGTGTGATACAAAATGTCACAGATATCACTTTCATTAAGAAACACACAATACACATCACACCCTCAAGGATCAGTCCTTTGGAGAGTGAGTTTCAGTGTCATTTGCGTCATCTTTGTATCAGTGCTCATTTGCAGGGATAGTTATTTAAATCTTAACCCTTTTTTTCTGGTAACTTTGATTATCAGGTAGGGCTGCAGCGAGGTCTGGGTCTCCGGTGCTGGGCAGAGAAAACCCATGTCGAGAGAAAGCTAGTGGTCGTCGTGTGTGCTCTGTCCGTGGCCCTGTTCATATGCATCATGACTTTGGGTCTGCACTATAAAGAATGTGAGTTGATGGAACAGTATATAAAGATGTTTTTTTTTTAAGCTAAAACTAATTTTACTCTTTTGCCCAACCATGACAAATCACTGTATGAAAGAACAACAACTTTGTCTTACACTGTTTACCTCCAATTTCCTCAGCCTCCCACAGGCCTCTAGTTTTCTTGGCATTATCTCTCCAGATTAGGAGCTGAATCTATTGTAGCTGCATTCTCTGTGCATCCACAAGCTGAATAAAAACAGTGCCCTTTAACTCCAATTATTTCCAATATTAAACTTAATACTTGCACAGCTTCATTCAGTGGAATAATGCCTAACCTCAAAACCTTGAGGCCAAAGTAAACACAAAGAAGTGCATGCCTATAAAGTTTCTGTAACATGTCTGAGAACATCTTTTCACAAATTAAAGTCTTATATTGGTGGCTGCAAATGGCTAATGTTGCCAAACAGACACAAATATTTTCCATATCAGCCTGCATATCATCCAGTTATGCTAATGAGTATATTTCATGACTTTTATCGGTTAGTGTTAGTATTCAATGAAGGGAAAACGCAATCTCTTGGGTTTAATCATTTTAGGCTCCACAGGTCACTCTAGAGATTGTCTTTGTGGCCTCCTTATTTGATCAGGAGACTGAATAAATACAGTCCTTTTCTCATAATTAAAATGTTGGCATCAGCCATTTATAAGTGAATCGCTCCAGGGGATCCTCCTTAAAGAGATGTTCAGAGCATTTTCATGATGTGCAGTTTGACTGCAGTATGAGGTACAGCACTGAAAGTGTAGCTCACCAAAATCCCATTTATGATTACCATAGTGTAAAATATTCTGAGTAAAAGAGACATCGGGAAGTCTTGTTTATTTGTTTTGGCAGCTTTTCGTGATATTAATGCATATTATAATGGATGCAGCAGTATGTTTATATACATTTATTGGTTTTAACAGCTCATCCGGGAATGTGCCTGTCAGAGCCTTGTGTTAGTGTTGCAAGTGCAGTCTTGGGGGCTCTCGATCGGTCAGTGGACCCCTGCCAGGATTTCTATAACTTTGCATGCGGGGGTTGGATGAGGAAAAACCCGCTGCCTGAAGGCAAGTCCCGCTGGGGTCCTTTCAGCAACTTGTGGGAACACAACATGGCCATCATGAAGAACTTATTAGGTAAGAAACACAAAGTATGACCTAACAAAAGTTGGGTTTTAAACAAATACTTAAAATGATGTTTATTTTAATATGCTTAACTTTGTATGAGAGATATGAAAGACTTACCTTATTCAATATGTTCTTATTCAATCACTTAATTGTTAATATTAAAAAGTTTCCATTATTTGTTATTTTGTTTTATTACTTTAGTACTATTTCTATTATTATTATTCTAAATTATATATATATACAGTGGGGATCGAAAGTTTGGGCACCCCTTGCAGAATCTGTGAAAATATGAGTAATTTTCAAAAAATAAGAGAGATCATAATAAATGCATGTTATTTTTTATTTAGTACTGTCCTGAGTAAGATATTGTACATAAAAGATATTAACATTTAGTCCACAAGACAAATAAATTGCTGAAATTATTAAAATAACCCCACTCAAAAGTTTGGGAACCCTTGGTTCTTAATACTCTGTGTGTTCACCTGATGATCCTCGACTGTCTTTCTGTTTTGTGATGGTTGTTCATGAGTCCCTTGTTTGTTCTGAACAGTTAAACTGAGCAGCGTTCTTCAGAAAAATATTTAAGGTCCTGCAGATTCTTCAGTTTTCCAGCATCTTTGCATATTTGAACCCTTTCCAGCAGTGACTTTATGATTTTGAGATCCACCTTATCACACTGAGGACATTTGAGGGACTCAAACACAACTATTTAAAAAGATTCAAACGTTCACTGATGCTCCAGAAGGAAACAAGATGCATTAAGAGCTGGGGGGTGAAAACTTTTGGAATTTGAAGATCAATGTAAATTGTACTTAATTTGTGTACCGGGAAACATACAAGTATCTTCTGTTTCTTACGAAGGGTAGAACTAAATGGAAAACAATTATATTTCAACAAAATAAGAAAAATTTGGCCATCTTCATCGTGTTCAAAAGTTTCCACCCCCCAGCTCTTTCAATCCCCACTGTATAAGTGTTGTCAAATGATTAATCGCATCCATAATAAAAGTTTATGTTTACATAATATATGTATGTGTGCTGACTATATATGTGTGCATGCATTTCTGAAAAATAGGTTGTTTATATATTAAATATATTTATTTATAATATAAATTATATGAATATAAATATAGACGTAAACATTTTCAAAATATATACTGTATGTTTGTGTATTTATATATACATAATAAATATGCACAGAACACGCATATATTATATAAACCAAAACGTTTAATTTGGATGCGATTTATATATATATATATATATATATATATATATATATATATATATATATATATATATACAGTATATAAATATAAGTCATTAAGACAAAAAAAATTAATAGCTATTCATTTTTAAATAATGTAAAATAACTATTAACTAATAACTATTTTTATTTTAAAAATAGGAATTGTGTCCACAACATCCACAATTGTTTTAATTTAATTAATGATTTATTTTAGATTACATTTTATTTATGATTCCATATATTTTATAATCTAATCTTTCAGTGAATAACTTCCTCTGTCTCTGAAATGACTTGTATTTTTTCGATATCACCTGTTCCTCTTATTTTTCTTAATTAGAATTGAAATCCTGTATTTTCCATGGGCTCTCAGATTTATGACCCCACTGTACAAATAAAGCAGTAATATTCCATCTCGAAAGGTTCTTACCAACTTACAGGCTTCCTTTTACTTTGCTTTTTTGGTTCTTGTCATAAAACTTTTATTCATTTGTTAAATTCAGAGAATACCAGCATGAAAAGCCTGAGCAAAGCAGAACAAAAAGCCCAGTGGTATTACCAGGCTTGTATGAACGAGAGTAAAATTGAAGAGCTTGGGGCAAAACCACTTCAGGATCTCCTCAATCAGGTGACCTCAGATGCACAAACCTCAATATGAAACTCAAAAGATCTGTTGTAAATATATCAGGCCTGATAAAAACCTGCTTTTACTGTTATTCCGGTATATAATTATTAATAATGTTTTGTTCCAGACAGGAGGTTGGGGCTTGAAAGGCCCGTGGGATAAAGATAACTTCCAGGAGGTTTTACGGATTGTGTCGGCCAGCTTCCGAACCTCCCCCTTTTTCACTGTTTTCGTCAGCACAGACTCAAAAAACTCCAACAGCAACATTATCCAGGTGGGAACACTTATGGTTATTGTTATTTTTTTAAATGACCATAACATGAATTCTTAAATGTCTTGGGGAAACTCTGCACTGTTTTAGATATCGTATTTTGTTATGTGATGCCTGTCAGAAATATATTATAACAGGCTTTATATCATGATGCATGTCCCTGTAGCTTAGCTTGTTGAGTGATAATGGAAATGCAGTTGATGCTCTGATTCCTTTTTTCCCACAGGTGGATCAGTCAGGATTGGGACTTCCCTCTAGGGAATACTATCTCAATAAGACAGCCAATGAAAAGGTAAACAAAGAGATTTGGTTGTTCATGAAATTGGGAAACGTTCTGCGTTGGTCTAAAGCTTGTGTTGTTATTCCTTCAACAGTATTTAACAGCATACTTGAACTTCTTGGTGGAGCTCGGGATCCTTTTGGGCGGCTCGGAGGAGACCTCTCAGAAGATGATGCAGGAGATCATAGACTTTGAAACAGCCCTGGCACACATCACAGTCCCTCAGGATGAGCGCCGTGACGAGATGAAGATTTATCATAAGATTCAAGCCAAAGAGTTAGCTGTGAGTACTGTACGGTTACTGTACTGCTTTTGGATTGGAATCTGTGGTTCTTTACAGCTTGTTCATGGCCCAGAAATAGTCAAAGGTCTCTTCTGATACAGCCGTAGAGGCAAATGCTAAATGCAACTAATAAGATTTATGGCAAAGTATTACAGTGGTGCAATGGTACAAATTGTTTTGGACAGAAAAACTAGCATGAATCTTGCAAAATTGCAGTTTTCCGCCTAAACTACCATTCATAAGACTTCTTCTACATAAGTTATTTTTAATAGAAGTCTCTTATGTTCCCCAAGGCAGCATTTGTTTGAAAAAATACAGCAGAAACATTAATATTGTGACTGTTTTCATTGTAATATATTTATTTCATTGTAATATACATCATTATTTTAAATGTTTTCATTGTAATATATTTGTAAATGCAATTTGTCTTTAAGTAATTTATATTTTGATAGTGAAAAAAAAAGTTACATATATTATATATATTGGTCCAGTTGAAAAGTTGGGTCTTAAAACAAAACCAGTGGAGAACCACTAATTTAAATGTCTTCTGCAATGAGAGATATACTTATTTATTGTGATTATTAAAATGAGAGTGAAGATGTCAGAGTATGTAGTATAAAGACTTCTTTCCTTACTCTTACTGTGGTGTTGCATGTGAGCTGGGATATCAGTCATGTGTTTGTTTGTGCTGTAGACATTGGCTCCTGCGGTAGATTGGATGCCTTTCCTCTCTGCAGTGTTCACTCCTGTTGCCCTAAATGACTCTGAACCCGTGGTTGTATATGCTAAAGAATACCTCCAGAAGGTTTCAGAGCTCATCAGCAACACCAACAAGAGGTAAGTCAGCATTAGCCAGAATTTTGTGGGATTTTGGGTCATCTATATAACAGATCTTTTTAGTCTGTTATCTGATATCAAAGCTAATGTGTCTCCACTAGTGTCTTGAATAACTACATGATCATGAAAGTGGTGCGGAAAATGGTGTCTATCTTAGACCAGAAGTTCCAAGATGCAGAGCAGCGCTTCTTCGAAGTCATGTACGGCACCAAAAAGGTGAGGAATGAAGTCCAAATCACTGCTGCCACTGACAACTGCTGAGTCATGAATGGTCCACTAAATATGAAATAACAGTCATGTTTTTGACATTTGCTCCTATTTTTTTGTTACCCTATCTATGAAACATAATTACATTTTCCATTAGTTGAGATTTAAAGGAGAGTTTTTGTTATGATTTGTAAAATTCAAATCAGTTCACTCCTAAACATTTTTTTTTTATTCTTAACCATTTGAATTTTTTATAAAAGCACCATAAGAGTGGTACGTATGACTTGTGCACTATATTCAAAGTCTTTTGAAATCATAAAATAGCTTTGTGAAATAAAATTGGAGAAATAGATACACATTTTAGCCTTCATTCTCTGGTCATTTTCTCCACTGCCAGATCACAAAAACCATATTCAGTGCTGTGTTCGATTAAAAAATGTTATCTGTCATCTACGTCAGGTCTGACTTTGAATCCAAGCGCCATTGAGATATTGGAGATATTAGATAAATTGATTTCAGTTTACTATGTATCTTTTTTTAAATTGCCTCTTGTGAGGGACATTTAGTGCAGAAATCATTTTATATTGGAACAAAATGACCCAGATATTAAACATTCGGTGTGCTTGGCCAGCGTGAGAGGGAAGTGATCTGTTGCCCTCATCTTCTCTCTTCTTCTTCTCCCTCTCTTTGACTCTCTCATGAGTAACTGGTTTCAGTGCTGGTGTGTATGGAGAGACAGTGTGTTGTTCTGCAGGGAGACAGGTTATTCAGACTCTGATCAGGAGGAGATCCTGTTGCCCCGGCCATACTTTCCGCTGGGGTCAGACTGAAATAACAAAATGAAAGAGCCTTGGGCGATGTGTGTATGTGTGATAGGTTATGATAAGAGATGGAGAGAGGAACCTAAAGGAAGCTCACATTCAATTTTTATTATTGCATTAAGTGATAGATCACCCAAAAATGAAAAATCCTGTCATTAATTACGCACCCTCATGTTGTTCCAAACCTGTGTGACTTTCTTCTGAGGAATAAAAATATTGATTTTAGGGAGAATTCCAAACCTGTAGCACTTAATTCATTTTCACTTAATGACTAATTTTAAATGTACCTGTAAATTGTTTGTGAAATATCACACTAAGAAGGCTTCGGTGCAAATGAGGATGTTAGTTGTTAATATATCACCTTTGTGTTTTTCAGAGCTGCACACCACGCTGGAAACTTTGTGTCAGCGACACGGACAGCGCTCTGGGCTTTGCTCTCGGGGCGCTCTTTGTCAAAGCTACGTTTTCTGAAGACAGCAAAGCTTTTGTGAGTCTCTTGTGATGTTTTGCACACCTTCCCCGTCTTTTCCTTCCAGCCTTTTAAGTTATATTCTCAACTGATGTGTTTGTCAGGTTGAAGATATGGTCTCTGAGATCAAGTGGGCCTTTGAAGACAGCCTGAAGACTGTCGGCTGGATGGATCCCAAGACAAAAAAAGCAGCTAAAGAAAAGGTGAGAACCACCAGCACAATCCCACGCAATGTTTTTCTCTGCAGTTGCCTGCAGAGATGGATCTTGCTGAAAACAACACCTAGCTTAAATGTCATACATTTCCCAGTTTGTACTAGCTTTAGATTTAGAATTGGTGCTTGTTTATAATTTTCAGTGCTTTGCCTGGTGGACAATTTTGGCTAAATATCTATATCTTGTTGAGCAACAAAACTACATAGAGGTTTTTATCCTTGTTTATGCACTTTAATGCCACCTGGTGTTAAAGTGTAAACTGCAACTCATGATTTTTATTTTCTTATTCTTGTCTAGGCAGATGCAATATACAACATGGTTGGTTATCCAAAATTTATCATGAAACCCAAAGAGCTGGACAAGGTGTTTAATGACGTATGTATACATTTTCTTGATTTCTGTTTGGTTTTTGTTCATGGAAAATAATGTGGTTCAATGTTGTAGAGAGTCTGGACTAACGTCTCGGCCTCCAAACTGTATATCAGTTTGATGTTGTTTCAGATCTTTACTTTCAAAACGCCATGAACTATTACAACTTCTCTGCACGAGTCACTGCTTCCCAGCTGAGAAAAGCCCCCAACAGAGATCAGTGAGTATCAGTCCAGCTCACACACAAGATGACGCATGTCTCTTAAAGGGATAGTCCACCCAAAATGTTGAATTATTTTAACATTTACCAATGTTAGTTTATTATTATTCATACCATGCTATAGTAACTTCTCATATTTTAAATTATATATTTTAGTATTTAAAAAAAAATTATTAGCTTATTTAATTTTAATTTCATTTTCAGTTTTAGTCATTTTAGCACTTCAATTTAAACTTATATATTTCAGTTATTTGCCAAGGTCACATTTCTCCTTTTTCTGAAGTTTTTAAAGTCTAAGTGAAAGTAATTAATTTGAAAGTAAAATAAGTAATTAATATTCCAGCTACGAATATTAGTTTTGATAATTTTTGTTTTAGATTTAATTAACAATAACAACAGTGTAATTTACTCACCCTCATGTTGTTCCAAACCTTTTTGTGTGGAATATAAGAGAACACAAAATAACATTGGACCCCATTGACTTTTATTTAAAGGGGGGGTGAAATGCTCGTTTTCACTCAATATCCTGTTAATCTTGATAACCTATAGAGTAGTGCTGCATCCTTCATAACTCCAAAACGTCTTTAGTTTTATTATATTCATAAGAGAAAGATAGTCTGTACCGATTTTTCCTGGAAAAACACGACCGGCTGGGGTCGTGACGTGTGGGCGGAGCTAAAGAATCACGAGCGCCAGTAGGCTTTTGCGTTGAGAGCGTCTGGAAGCTGTGACATTACCGTGAGGACAAAACCCATCCAAAACAAACCATGGCTAACAGTCAGATTCAGCGTATATTTATGATCCAGAATCAGATCCAGAGGCTGAAATTTAACAAGAGAAGCAGCATCAACGACTACAGCAGGACGTCTTTAGTATGTATTGAAACTGTATATAATTGCTTAGCGGTTTTGGAAAAAGTTCCACTTTATGTGGTTTTTTTTTTTGTTTTTTTTTTGTTTTTTAAGGTCTACACGTGGAAAGTGCAGTTTGATGACAACATCGCATGTTGTTTACTTGATGTGCTTACGTGCCGATAGCTAAGTTAACAACACAGAGATATTTGAAGCAGTTTTACTCACCGCATGTGGTTCCAACACACGATCGTGACCCTTTTTCGTTGGGACTGCATTATCCTTAAGAAATAAACGATGTGCAAATCCGGCGTCAAACTGGACCTTGTTTGTAAAACAAGCATCTTCGAAATGTAGGGGAACAAACACAAACACTTGCACAGCTCCGTTGATGCTGAATCAACAAACAGAACTAACAATTATTGCTAAATGTGTGACTGAATCATATAATAACTTAATTAATAATATTGATAGTTCATCGTCTAGCTGACTACGTCTTGTATTATTATTATTATTATTTAAATTTTTTCTAAAATCCTGTCAAATGTGCACAAACTACTAGCTACTACTAAATATTGTAGAAACATAATTTTCTGTGAAGTTGCTTTGTAACGATTTGTTTTGTAAAAAGCGCTATACAAATAAACTTGAGTTGAATTGAATTGAATGCTCTGTAAAAAATAAACTCCATCCACCATTTCGGTCTCTCGCTCTGATCAGTGAATGTCTCTGCTCTGCTATACGGGAGCGCGCGCTCTTCCGGCAGAAGTGCCCTTAGGACCCATATAAGGAAATTCCACTCCATCTAACGTCACACAGAGCCATACTCGAAAAAAACTTTCAAAGT
Organism: Carassius auratus; assembly: GCF_003368295.1. NCBI lineage: Eukaryota > Metazoa > Chordata > Actinopteri > Cypriniformes > Cyprinidae > Carassius > Carassius auratus. Next base: position 121,580 of record NW_020528252.1, on the reverse strand, counting down.
ATCATACAGAACATCATACAGGCTTGGAACAACATGAGGGTGAATAAATGAAGAAGTTTAATGTGTTAACTGTTAACTCCCTTGATGTCAGTTTATTATGTGTGCATTTCTTTCCGTGTACAGATGGAGTATGACTCCACCCACAGTTAATGCCTACTACAACCCAACAAAGAATGAGATGGTACTTCCAGCAGGCATTCTCCAGGCTCCCTTTTATAACCATGCTTGGCCAAAGTAAGAGTCTCCCACTAACAAACCCTTTCCTGTAGTCTTGTAGTAGTGTCATATCTCTTACCTCGTCTCATCGAGTCTTGGTTGTTTTCTAGAGCAATGAATTTCGGTGGTATAGGTGTGGTTATGGGGCATGAGCTCACCCATGCCTTTGATGATCAAGGTAACAAAATGATTCTCTCTAAAATATTATTCCAGATTGTTAGATCTCCAGTATATCCGAATCGTCAACTGCTGTAAAGACTCAAGTGTGCCACCCTTCCACTGCTTCATCATTAGAGAGTTACACAAACACAGGAATAACTATATACCTGACTGGTTACTAGGGTAATAGGAAATACATCTCAGACATTACTGAATTAATATTATTACAAAGATTTCAATAAATTAATATCAAATCATGTGTTTTTTCCATCTATCTGTTTTTATGACCTCAGTCTATCAGTCTTATTTGATTAATACAAATCGTCCTTTGACTTCTTATATGTTATAAACAGTAAATATGTACTAGGAAAAGTACTTCCAAGTCAAAGATCAGAGTCAGAGGCTGTGTGTGTTTATGCTGTTCAAAAATCATTGACCTTTTTTCATACTTTAAACGTGTTGTTTATATTACTTATTACATTTCATTTATATTACCCTACATAAATGATCAAATAAATAAATGGAAAAATAATATATAACATAATATGAATTAGTATTAGTACATTTAATAATATTGAATAATATTTTTCTGATGTACAGTATAATGTAAATAATTGTATTGTCCTATATGATTGTTAAAATGTGAATATGTTATGAAAAACATCAGCTGTAATGTAATGTTGTAATACAAAATGTAATGTTTTAAATATGTCTTACAGGAAGAGAGTATGATAAGGATGGGAATTTGCGTCTGTGGTGGCAGAATTCTTCAGTGGAGGCTTTTAAACACCAGACCCAGTGTATGGTGGAGCAGTACAGCAACTACAGTATAAATAAAGAAGCTCTGAACGGGAAACGCACTTTGGGTGAAAATATTGCTGACAACGGAGGCCTGAGGGCAGCTTATAAGGTTTGTGAAGATCCTGTTGTGGAACAAAGACATTGCAGGAACTAGAATTTAAATCAGTCAACAGATTTGTTTCATTCATCAGCGAGTTATAAAGAGATGAGACGTCAATGGCTACTTTCCATAACATGAAAACCGTTATGGCTTATGACATATGAGAATCTGATACGTAAGGCATTACGATCTCTATATTCTTCCTCGTTGGCGGCTTTGATAGCTTTGGGGCTGTTGTGATCCCATCTCTCTGAAAAGCCTCGCAGTGCAACAGGTGGCTCGGAATGAGCTGCTCTACCTCCAGCAACTCGGATTCTTTCCATTGGTTGAGAAGGTATAGATTACAGAGCAGATGTGCACAGCATATGGCTGGAGAAGAGCCTTTGTTAACCTCTCTGATGGGGAGGAAAACAAGCGTTGACACCAGGGCTCTGTTTATTTGTGATCTCAGCATGCAGTGTAGCATGCAGAATTATTAGCGGACTAATGTTTTCACTCTCGCTTTGCAGGCCTATATAAACTGGATCGAGAAGAATGGTGAGGAAGCCACTCTGCCTGCCCTTGGAATGACCAATCATCAGCTGTTTTTTGTGGGATTTGCTCAGGTTTGTGCCAATATTTGCTCACTATGTTTTCCACAACTACTCCTCGGGCAGCGGAGCAAGAATGGCTGTTTGTTCACTGCTCACTGCTGGTGTGTGCTCTTGGATGGGTTAAATACAGAGCATGGGCTACACGCCACGCCCCTTCTAGTTGTTTTACTGGTCAAAACCTTAGCAAACTAAAGGTGTCTGTCTATTGTCTCTGTTTTTTAGCTGTTTGCTAAGGCAAGAATTTATATTATTGTTTCTCACACTATGATTTGAAAAATTTTCTTGGATGTGGATTGTTGAAGAAAGGTGTGCTCAGCCTACATTATTACTTGAACTAGACAAAAAAAAAAAAAAAAAAAAAAAATATATAAAATATATATATATATGTTTTATTTCCGAAAAAACTAAAATGAAAACTCCAAAAATAATCAAATACCTTTTAACTAAAATATTTTAAATAAAATCAATTTTCATGACTCAAACTGTCTAAAATTATTATTATCTAAATTATCTAAAAACAATATAAATTATTCTATTTTAGCCATAAAATATTTCAATTTAGTTTTTGATACATTGTGTTTTTATAATACTTTGTTAAACATGAAAATGCAACTAGATCGAAATAACCAGACTGTTAAAAAAATGTATATATTTAAACTAAAATAATTTATTATTCATAAGATATTTGATTCAAAAAGAAAAAAAGATACAGACTGTAATAACTAGACTGTTAACTAAAAAAAAGAATCATTAATTTATTATATTTATTATATTAATCATTTAATTACGTAATTAACATAACTTTGAAAAAAAAAATCTAAAATACATTTAAACTGAAAGATAACATAGAAAAAAAAAAGTAATACTCACAGCACCGAAGCATTGGAACAATGACATTTGCATTGACAAAAAACAGTTGGCAATTTTCCGAAATTGTAATGCAATCTTTTTTTTTTTTCTATTAAAAGTCTAACAAAACTTTTTGTTTCCTTTTTTTTTTTGTAGGTGTGGTGCTCCGTTCGGACACCTGAAAGCTCTCACGAGGGCGTTATTACTGACCCCCACAGTCCGTCACGTTTCCGGGTCATTGGCACAATCTCCAATTCCCATGAGTTCTCTGCGCACTTTGGCTGCAAGGCAGACTCACCCATGAACCCCAAACGAAAGTGTGAGCTGTGGTGACAGTGACACTTACATGGGGGACTGAACCTGGAGCTGTTAATGCTCAAACATCCCAAACATCCATCTCAGGTCACCTAATCTAGACTGCCAAAAAGCTGGTGGATTTATAGTATACTACATATTTTCCAGCTATTACTTGCCTCTTAATGAGGAACTGGTGTAAATAGTAAATCCATGGAAGTTTATATAATGGAGTTTTATTCTTACATTCAAAACACTGGAAGTTAGTGGTTAAATGTAATGAGAGAAGGACTTGTCCTTTCGGTAAATACATTTTCTTTGAATATTTTGAACATTTCCTTTTTAGCAAATGCATTTATTTTTCTATTAGGAAATAATATTTATGTTCTTTGTATTACGTTGTGGGTGGGTATGTTTTTTGGTCTGTAGTGTTTGGAAATTATTTAATTCTTTACATTTTTAAACAACTTTGCTCACATTTTGATACATGGCTAAGTTTTATACAAGACTGTTTCATCACAGCATGATTGAAAAATAATTAGATTTTATTATCCATTTCAGTGTCATTTAATATCAAATGAAGATATTATATTTGAGCAGTATGCAGAGTTCTGGATTTGCTGTCATCAGACCACTATACAAGAAAGTGCCTTTGAAACTATGCAAATACGAGACTTGCAGGGAAAATATTTTTATTTCAGTCATAGGCTCAGATCACTGAGGCTTACAATAAATCAGTTCCAAAAAGCATAACAAAACCTGTGCTATTTGAAAGAAAACAAATTCACAAAAAGTATGATTTCAAGCTTTGGTAATAATACAGCAATAATAAGAAATGCACAAGCTTTTTTTAAATGCTGGTCATTTTTTATCTGGGACATTAAATTAGGTAAAGGATTTTCAGCAAATCACAGGGGTTAATATTTATATTGCGCAATGTTAGTTCATCTTGGCAAATGCATAGCTGATGTAACCTGGTCTTTTTTTCATAGAATGTTATGCATTTTAACCCCGACAGATGTCGCCATATTCACATTTATTAATGGCAACAGAGATGCCCGCTAAAAAGCAAGCTAATATTCTTATTATTTGGCCCCTACCATATAATCCCAGTATACAAATGCTACTTCACAACATATTTAATCGTATCTATTCTATTCGACAAGACTTTATCAAAGATAGGTAGCATTGGAAGTAGTCGTTCAGCCCAAAATTTGGGCTGGACCCCTCTTAAAAAGGTGAAACTGCAGTTTTATATTCAGTAATAATTTACTGCGTATTATGACTCATTCGTTTCATGCTGATAAATTGATGTCTTGGAATGTAACGGAGAAGCCATTCGTTGTGTGAAACAGTGCAGGCATGTGGCGAGTGGCGGCTGCCTTTATGACGTCACTTTAACAGATCGTTGTTTTTGGATCTTGTCAATGAACCGGTTCAGAACAGCGGCCTGAACGTTTCGATCATAAATCGAACCGAATCGTTCCAAGTGTTCCTCGAGTCAACAACTCACCGGTTCATAAACTGAAATTTACAAATAAAATGTAGTTGGAATATTTTTATGGCTTGACTGTTTTACGGTTTTATCAACACACATAAAAAAACCGAGCTGGACTGAATAAATCAAATTTTGTTTTTCAAACAAATAGTGTTGTGTATTTATTTTATATTATATTACGGTTCTAAATTACTAGTTTTAATTAGCTACATTTTGGACTTTTTTTTTTGCTACATAAACATTACCATCATACATGCATTTCCGTTCATATATAATAATCATTTTATTTATTATTATATAACAATCATAAGTAAGGAGTACAAACGGGTATAAAAGATCAAATAAATTATTTGAAGCTCTCACAAACTTTGTCAAGGAGACGACGTGAGGGCGCAATTACGTCACGACGTTAAATCACCACTGACTCGTTTTATGAACCGCAGCTTTAAAACCAACTGTTCGAAAGAACCGATTCCTAGAAATGTGTCGGACTTCCCATCACCACAAAGTGGCGTAAGGTGAACCCGATTATCTCCGAACTAGTCGCCCGACGTTTACCGAGCCGTCCGTCCAGCCGGACTGATGGAAGCAGCGGCAACAACGCCATGTTGAGCGAAGTCTCCCGTCTTTATGAGAAATTCCTATAATGCGACTCGCTATTGTGATGTTACTACGCAAAGCGGAGCAAACAAACCCGGAGACGGCCATCTGAGGAGGCGGAGAAGAACAATTCAACCGGGGAGATCCAGGGTGGCTGGAGGGGGATACAAACCCCCTACCGTTCCCATGCATAGAGCAGCTACAACCCCCGACTTCAAACATAAAATGACATTTTTGGCACTAACAGCCAGATTTGAATGAAATCCATGGCATAAGGATATACACACGTTCCGGCCTTCGTAGAGAGAAGAAACGGCCAGATATTGTTGGAACGTGCGATCGTTTTCAGCTGCGTATTGTTTGTTTTGGTTTAAATTTCTGCGATGAGTTTGCCACCGAAAGTGGTCTCGAAACCGGCCGCCGTCGCTGTTAGTGGACACGTAACCGGACCGGCACCGCCAACGCAACTCCGCACAGCGCTGACCTCGGTGTCGTTACCACCGGGAGCCCAGGGCGCTCCTCCGCCGATGGCCGTGCCTCCTACCCAGTATCCTTCACTAATAACAAAGCCCCTTGTGTCCCACATCACAGATCAATGGGGAAACGAATGGGAATTTCACCTGGCTTGTTTGTTATTTGTTTACCTGATTATAATGATGAAATTACTACTATAAGATTGCATTAGATCATATTAATATATAGTTTATATTAATTTAATATAACCGTTGCCAGAGTTCAGGGGTGTGCATCGATTATATGGAAGGGATTTACTTCTTTGGTGTCTGTTGTTTTTTGCTGGTCCTCTTGGCACTTGCTTTTGTTCAGGGAACTTGACAATCCCAGCTTTGTGCACAGGGTACATTACAATTTAACATACCTCACAATCGTTGCATGTTTGTATTGTTTACCTGCTGCATTTTCTCAGTGTATAATCAAATGCTTTTTCTAAAGAACATGTGCACAAGTCAGATGTGACCTGAATGGCATTTGTACAGTTGCTAGGGTGTTGTTGCTGGTTGCTAGGGCAGGAATAGGAAGTCGCTGTTGTGTTGTGAAAGGCTGGATGTTGGCTTGAGCCAAGTGCAAGTTTATAAAATATTATTTTCTGGAGATATGATCCCTGTGATCCATTTTCAGTGTAGGTTTATGGGATTTTTTCATCTTGTTTATCTGTCCGACAGGCAAACAACTACATCCGGTTACGGCACCTGTGCTAACTTGAGGGGAATTGACTTTATATTTGTGTTACTATCACTTTGGGACAAGCTGGCTAAAATGAGTTACAAGAAATGGCTCAGAATAGAGGTTAGCTTAGAGAAAGTCTAGTGTTATTTGTTCACACATGCCAATCTGATTATCTAGTCCATGCAAAGGCATTCATACACTGAGAGTGCCGTACATACACTAATATTTTATTTAATATCTGGGAATAATCAAGAAACTGCTTTTATTTCAAGCTCATCTATTGAGACATTTCTTCCAACAACAGAACAGAAAACACCAACTGAAACAACGCTATGTCATTCTCGTCTGCTTTTGAAAGTAAATCACGTCACATGAAAGCATTGTTCGCTAGTGTGGGTCAGCTTAAATGTATGATAGGAATCTCTGCCTCATTTGACGTGATGTTAAGTAATCAGTCAAGCAAAGGCTGTTTAGACACTGTCAAGCTAAGTAATTGAGCAATAGGCGGACTGCAAATCTGGGTCACCCTCTTGAGCTCTCTGAGAATTTCTGTTGTTCTCCAAGTCTGAGCCATGATTTGCTGAGGTAGATTTTAAGGTGAATTGTGTTGTTTTTGCGCAACTAGTGTCACCGAACAGAACTGCACAAATGATGAAGGCTTTCAAACAGACTTAAAGATGCACATTGTCATTAGTAATTCAACTTGATTCCCAAACTTGTATGACTTTCTGTCTTCTCCCACACACAAATATATTTAAGGAATATTTCAGCTGTTTTTTTTTTTCATATTTTGAAAGTCTTTACTGTATCTGCTGCGTATCTGTCAAATATTGCAATAGTTGAGTGAAACCGAAACGTTTTCTGATAATCATTTCCTTTGAATTGAACATCTCATTCAAAGCACTGATGACATCCAGTTTGTTTCGCATTTCAATCAATAGGGAAATCTACAACACTTATGCACACTATATCTTTGATTATTTTTGTAACTATGGATGTGTACACACTGATTTGGTACATGTAAGCTCTTTCTTAATAACTTAGTGTGGCATAGTGACTCCTTTGGCTCTTTATCATGTGACCTAATCATATAATCGTAAAGACTTGCAGTGGGGTCCAAAAGTTTGAGACAATAATCAAGTTGAATAATGTATACTGTTCAATAATGTTTTAGAATGGAATAATGTTTTAGAAAATGTAATTAATTTGAGAACAAATACATTTAGCCATTAATCATGCAAACTTTTTTATACAAATGTCGGATGTTCTTGCTTCTGTTAAAGCTTGGGATGCTCTAAAATTACGTTTGATAATGTAATCAAGTTTTGACGTGTCAGGTCTCGAGTCTTTGCTAAATATTAAGAAAAACCTCAGAATTGTTAGCTTTTTAAATTGGATTAAGCTGGTAATGCTGAAATAATACAAATATTAATGAAAAAATAAGTGTTTTTCAGAATCTGAATTTTTTGTTTATTTAATTATATATATATATATATATATATATATATATATATATATATATATATATATATATATATATATAATTTTTTTTTTTTTTTTTTTGCAATAAATCACTTTTACACTTGTACTCATGTAAAGACCTTTAATTTGTCATTGTTCATGTGCTCGACAGTCATATTTTTGATTGGCTGTAATGTTAAACACAAAAAACAAGCTGTAAACTGAAACCTTCACAGAGTGCGCACACAAATACGCACAGGTGCATTTGATAGCAGCCAAACTGCATCTTTGACATTGTCTTACTTGTTAGGCAAAAAAGAAGTAAACTTTGCTTACTTGAACTGACTTGCTTACTTTAAACATTATCACAAAATTCACAATATTCCCTCCCCTCATCAAAGATAACACAATAATATCACCAGTATTCAATGCCCAGCCCTAATTATATATATTAAACTGAAACAGTTAGAAGCATTTTCACTTGTTTGCTTAGACATTTTGGACCTGGTTTTTATTAAACTGATTGTTTTAATAGGCTTTGTTTGCTTACCCTGTATAAAGTCCAGATTGTTTAAGTAGAGTCTTATTTTTCATTGATTTGTTGGCCTCCCCTGTTCAGAACTTTCCAATCAGTTTCAGACTGTAGTTCTCAATCACAAAGGTTTTATAACTGCCACAATGATTTGTTATTGCTTTTTAATTAGAAATCGTATAATATCAGCTCAGGCTGTTCAGCGGTGATCGACATCGACCACAAACCTCAGCAAAAACATGTGGCCATACAAAAAAACAATTGTGTGCACACATGGTAACACTTATATCGGATAGCAATGATTACATCACTTGATGCATATCAGTGTTTTTCAGTTGTAGAGTGTTCATGATTGCAGAAATCGCAATTACGACCCCTTCCTGTGCTCAGGAGTCACTGTATTGCTTTTTCTAACAGAGAAAATCGTCTTAGTGGGCGGGATTCCTAATCTGGGGACGTGCCTTTGGTGATGATGCTGCGTCGAGAGCTTGTGTAAAGCAGAGGGGGGTTGGGGTGTTGGAGGGAGTGGTTGCCAGAACGACGGGTAACATATGCGACTGGCGCTGCAGCCCTCAGACAATGGCAGCGCTGCTTAGCATTCAGAGTGTGAGGCTTCCCACCGCCTGCCAACAATCGCCTAGGTCACAGAGAGTCTCGCACACACACCGCCTGCCACAACCCCAAACCTCTCAATGAAGCCCCTTGCTTGGTTCCCACACGTCTTGTCACCTGCTTCTCCCCTTTTTATCTCCCTTGCACACTGTACAATCAACCCTGAATGCTTATCAGGTAAATGAGAAGCAAGGAGAGATCAAGACCTCTTGTTCTTACTCATTCTTATAAGTGAAGTAGGTAATTTTCTTTTATCTGATTTCAGTTTAATACATAGAAATAACTAAAAGTAAGCTGTTTTTAGTGGGCTATGATGTTACTCTAAGTAATATGATGTGTCAACTTCTGGCTCAGTCTATTTCATGAGTTCGGGGCGGAAATACTGGGAAACCTGTTTGAACACATTTTTTGCCTGATGCACAACTGGTCAAACGTTTGGGCTTTGAAGTATTAATAACCCTTCTAATTCTATTATAATGGTGAAGTTTAAACCACAACTATAAAAATAATGATGACACCGGAACGATATCATTGGAGTCACTTATTTTAAAGGGTTAATTCACCGAACTAACCAATCAATCTTTTGTTCATTATCTTGCTCGGCTCGGTGTTCATCTTCAGTTCCCTCTTCACAGCAGTTCAGTCAGTGTACTGTTTGAGTGCATGAATTACTCTGGGATATTGGTTTGTTTGAACTCAGAGGGAGTGTCAGCCACATTAAAAAAATTAACAGCTTAAGTCATTTGTGGATTAATGCGTATTGGAGACGCGAACCGTTTAAAACGATTCAGTTCGATTTGGTGAACTGGTTCAAAAAGATCCGGTTATCTTCTTGGACCAGTTCTTTCCAACCATAGTTAATAGTTTACCCTTTAACTATTATTTTTTTGATTAACGATAAAAACATTGACAGCCAATCAGAATCTTTCCTAGATTAAAGAGTTTGACTATTTAAAGGTGACATATAAACAGTTTTAATAAACAGCATTAAGCTGGGGTCACATTCGACACTTCATTCCATTGACTAAATCTCCATCACCTGCGCACTTTCACATGAAGCATTTACTACACAGAGCCGTTGTTCACTGACAAGCTGCTCAAAATATGATAGTGGTTTTGCGCAGCTTGTTAGTGAAAAACTGCTCTGTGTAGTAAATGCTGCTTCATGTGAAAGCGTGCAGGTGATGGAGATTTCCCGCTGATTACAGAAGTGGTTTTACTGACAAGATGCGCATTAAATATTGCATGTGATTTATCGTCCAGCTCTACCGTGGATGAAGTGGAGTCCAGCCTGGGGTCGTTTCATATGTTTGCTCCTTTGACGAATCCGCCGGCCGTTCCTCACTCAAGCCCGCCTGTGTGACACTTTGTGTTTCGTTGTGAAAGTGAAACTACTTTGATTGGCCTTCCAAAAGAGAACACAGCTAGAAATCAGTGGTTCCGGGACAGTTCAAACCAAATATTTAGATGTGTGCAGCACATTTAATGGAGGACTGTTCCCTGAACCTGCAGAGTAGCTTACAATGCATACACACAAAGGCTGTTTCTAAAGTGGGGCAGTTCTTACTTTGTAAGGACAGTGTGGCGCTTCTGACTCCTAGTCTGTAAGTACGTTTTTTATATTTAAAGAATTTGCCACTGTTGATTCAAACAAGTTTTGAGCAGTGTAGAGAATGCTTAGCATTCAGCTTGGTAAAAATCTATGCATTTCAGAAAGGCGGTGCATAGAGGAGGAACAATAATGTACAGTATGTGGAAAATCATGTTTTTTTGAATCTTAAACGCATTGCATTACACCAAATACACAACATAATGTATATTTTTAACAAACTACATATGATACCCTTTAAATTTGTCTTTGCACATAAAGCATTGAACGATGATGCTTTACCTTTAATTTTTCTCAACTTTCAGAGTGTTTTTTTGCTGCAGTATTGTACTGTACAGTCTACATAAATTTTACATATGCTTAGTGACTACATTTCTCAAATAGTGCGCGTGTGTGTGAATATGTCTCCAGATGGGGGGCATAGGGTTCAGTATTCTATAGTCTTTGGTTCAGATCCTCACCTGAAATGTGATCCTAAAACACAGTCCTGGAAATCATACTGATCACAGTCTTACCTGAGGTTTAAGATAACAAGGAATAAATCTCTCCTCTCGTCTCTCTTCGCTCGCTCGCTCTCCGTTTTCCTCTCTCTCCCTCAGCTGTAGACCCTCTGCCTGCCACGTAGACAATCTACTTCTGGTTTATCTAACTTCTCTTTTTTCCTTCCTATTCCCTTCCTTTTTTCCCCTTCCTTCCTGTCTTCATTTCCTTCCTTATTTTTTCCCCATATACTTAAGTCATATTTTCATTCCTTTTTCTGCTGGTTTTAATTATTTCCTTCCTTTATCCTTCAGTAATTTCTTTCTTTCGTTCCACTGTTCCCTTCTATCTATCACTCCATATGGTGCTTAATTGGATTTACTGTAAGCTACTACGAAAGTTTAAGGCTACACTGTTTTGCCATCTCATCCTTTTGCCTTTCTCTGTACTACTCCTACTGACGGTAATTAAAGAGACAACTTTTAGAGTAAAGGACCATCTCTCTCCAGAGAGCTTGACACTAATAGGACATTTTGAGATGCTTTCTCTGTGTTTCAAAAATCCAGTTTACTCTTTTAAAATTAGTTTAAAATGATGCTCATTTTCCTTTACTTTCTGTTTGTTGAAGTCTAATGTACTGTTGTAATTCACCTAAACCAGACTTGCCTCGCAAATGTGCTTAATTGAATTGATGTTCCATTTAGCCATAAGACAAATTGAGCTTTACTAAATAGATTGTGTTTGTGTTGCATTGGAAGCATAACACCTGTTCTGTACATGTTGAATCACCTAACTTCTTAACTTGTGTTTTAAAAAAAATTCTGCCTTTGGAAAATGTGTAAATTCCTCTCAAATTCTTCACCCCTGTGAACACACACTTGCATGTTGTGCCGTCAAAACACTGCCATGCAAATGGATTTGGTTATGCAATGGAGTGCCAAACTGCGAACACGAGAATTAGATCAGCCTGTAATTCTAGTAAGTTGTGTCTTGTGTCCTGCAAGAGCATCGTGAGTGTCAGCTGTCAGTTTTTAACCTGATCAAATAGCCTTGTGGGCCGTCCTCCAAGCTGCATTCCTCAGGTGCACCCCTCTGAACTTGGGTTAGGAGGACCATGGATGTGTCCCTGATGACTTGGAGAATAGGTTTCCAAAGTCAGATTGGCTACACGTGAGAATGCACGTCATCTCATCACACAATATACCTCTCTTCCTGGCCGTTTTTTTCACAGCCTGTATTTCTCCCATCCCCCTTTTTTTCGCCTCAGAGTTTAGGTTGGCAGAAGGCCAAAGAGGTAGAAGGAGGGGAAAGAGAGCGTAAGTCGGAAGGCAGGGTTTCACGAAAAGACTAAAAAGTGTCCATGAGTACATGAAGCGCATGAAGGAAAGTCAGAGCTCCTCCACTTTCCCCGAAACCATGTGATCTGCTCATCCCTCACTTACGGGCACAAATACTGTAACCGCCAGAGCCGGTTCCTGGACTTTTCTTCCTCTTTTTCTGTCACATCCATCCGTCTTTGTTGCTGTCTGTGACTGTAACATTCATTATAAACTCTTTCAGCCTGCTGGAAGACTGTTCGCTTTTGCCCTCTCACATTATGGACACATTGAAGCTGCTTTGACACAATCTGTATTGTATAAGCGCTATGTAAATAAAGGTGACTTGACTTCCTTTAGGGAAGACTGGATGAGTAATGTGTAAATATTGTACAACCTTTAATTGTAGGTAAAATCATGATAATATCATGCAAATTTTCAGTTCCCATGACTCCCATGTCTTTTAATAGCTCGCCACCTGCAACTTGAACGTGTCTGTTATATTGAGACATTTCTAGGAACAGGACAGCATGCGTAAAAGAGGTGCATAAACCTCAGTTGGGACATTTTTGGTGGTCAAGTAACGGTATTCTGATTTTTGTTAAGGAATTTTTCAGCTTATTTGAACATTTGCCATTTGTTTAATGTGTTCGAACACATATTGTATCCAACAGTGCGCTGATCTGTTTCTCACATATTTGGAATTCCATGTCAGGATTTCTGTTTGACATCTTCCTGGCCGGAGGAGGTACAGGGTGTACTGAATTGGACATTTTGAAGAGTGGAGGGAGAAAATGTGTTTTGTTAACTTTCTCCAACATTTTCCCCAAATGCAAGCCACTGGCTGAAGTTGATAGTAATATTAATTGGTGTGAAAGAGTCTGCACCATTAACGCTGAATGAACCAAATGCTTGCTATTATGAACCATGATGCTGGATAGTTTTTGTGGCTAATGTTTCATGTTCTGTGACCTTCTTGGCTACTAAGGTTGACATTTTAAGCCTATTAGCAAGATTTTCTCTAACATTACCCTTCCCAGGATTCCTCGAGCAGCACTATCACTAGAAGAACGCATGTTTCCCACCCACTCTGGGGTGACTGCAGTCTACAGTGTGAGTGATTACACACAGATGTTCACTTACAGTCATTACACATCACTTTAATGTATATGCTCAGACAATCCCCAAGGCCAAAAATATACCTAAAGCAAGTATGTGAGAACATGTGGTCCTATTGTACATACTTACTGTGAGTTCTTTTATTATTATTATTATTAAAAGCAGTTGATTTAGGATGTCTGTCTGAGCTTATATACATGTTGACAGCTTAACTAGCTTTAAGTAGTTTGCTCAGCATGATTCTCCCCAGACTGTAAATGTAGTTGACATTTTAAAATTGTAATTTAAATATATGAAGCGATATAAAATATACAAATTAAATGATAAAGTGACCACCAGGGGAATATAAAGCATTGCTGTATAACTGAAGGAAATGATCGTACACTGTGTGTAAATGTTGTTTGTGGTCATTCCACAGGTATCTAGACACCCTGGTCCTCCATATCCAGGTCATGACCTCAACAAAACCCACCCAAATCTGGCGGGCACCCCTCCTGGCCACGCCACGTCCCCAGCCCTCTCTCAGGTATCAGTCCCTGCCACCGCTCCGTTCCGCTTCCTCAAGAGCTGGGAGACAGGTGCTGGGGTGAGTACCAGTCTACACAATTTGCTTAATTGTCTGATATTTTGCCGTTGCTCTGGGTCACCTTTTGCGTACTAGAAATGATGTTTGTTCTTTGCCTTTTTTGTTTCTGAATTAACTGTGAGGTTCTTTCATACGAAGAATAATAATTATAAAGATGACTATATTAACTATATGCCAATGAACACCTGAGAAGAGATGCAAACCCCTCAGAAAACCCCAGATGATGCTAACCCTGAAACAACATACAGAACTACCAAATATTGCATCGTATAATAATTGCTGTAAATTGTGTTCATCGTCTGGTTGACCACATCTTGTATTATTTTTTCCGAATATTTCTGCAATTTGCACATAAAAAGACACCACTGATAAGTGACTTCTCATTATTGTAGAAACTACATTTTCTGTAAAGTTGCTTTGCAGTCATTTGGATCATAAAAACGCTATACAAATAAACTTGAATTGAATGTTTTTATCATTCATCAGTTGGAAAAAATCGTTTTAAAAGTGATTCCAACGATATGGTTTCTCTGTGACTTTATCGTTATGGCTGTGGTGTGGACTCTACACTCCGAATACAGAGTGCCATGGTTTTGTGTTATGACTGATTTCTGCCACCGCTCTCCTCATTATGGTTAACAGCAGCCTGTAGGAACACTGTCGCTATTTCATTAATATTGTTTCCAGCTGACCCCATGATCCCACGACTTTCTCACACACACAGTACAGATTTTAACACACTCTACAGACACTTTTTCTATACACTCTGATTGGAGGGTATGTATTCAACTAGGTTTTATTTGACAAAGAAATGAAGTCAGTATGTACACACTCGGATACACAGATAACTACGATTTTTTTTCACATGCCACTCTTGTTATTTGGTAACCTGCGCTGTAAATTGAAACTGTACATCATGCTTCAAAAGGAAAGTTGCCTAACCTTTTCCTTGTCTATGATTCACTCCTTAGCCTCCATATAACCCAGCTCAGAATGCAGGCTCCGCCCCCTTGGTATACTCGCAACAGACGCAACCAATGAACGTACAGCCGCAGACTCGTCCGGTAAGCACTGCACCCCACACAATACATTAAAGGGGTCATAAAATGCTTTTTTTTATGTTAGTGGGGTGCACTGCTGGAAGTCACATTCAGTGTTGCACATGGTTCTTGTGATGCTGTCTTCATTATGGGGGCACCTGGATGGTATGATGGTTCTTGCAATGGGATGAATATTTCAGCTGGTAAAAGATTCTGTTTGGACAGATTTGTAAAAAAAAATCTGACGCCAAGCAAACAAACGAAACAGTATTGCCTACTCATAACATGAAATAAGATTTTATTTATTTCTTTCATTAAAAAATTTTGAGTTGGTAAGATTTTTGAATGTTTTTGAAAGAAGCCTCTTATTCTGTCTTAAGCCAAGGCTGCAATTATTTGATCAGAAATACAGTAAAACCTGTAAAAATGATTACGCTTTCAAAATGACTGTATTCTGTTTTAAATTCTATTCAAATGTAGCTTCATTACTCCAGTCTTCAGTATCATATGATACTTCAGAAAGCATTCCCGTATGCTGATTTGCTGCTCAATAAACATTTCTTATTGTCTGTGTTGAGAACAGTTTTGCTGCTTAATATTTTTGTGGAAACCGTGATGAATTTTTATTCAGAATTCTTTGATGAATATGAAGTTTAGGAGAACAGCAGTTCATTTAAATTCAAATCTTTTGAAATGTTAAAATTCATTAATTTCTTTGAAAAATGTGTACTTAAACCAAACTTTTTGAAAGATTGTATAGACCATATACCTCACATAGTTTGGCTTGCATCATTAATATAAAAATATATATAAAATTAGGAGTGTCACCCTTAGGTTGTTGGTCTTGCTGACTTTAAATGTCTGAATCAAACCAACTTCAGTCATTAATTAAGCACCATCAAATCATTCATGTTAAAACCAGCCAGTAGGACCACCTGCTCTGCTAACATGTCACTCAATCCTGCTATGCTGCTCTTGTTTCATTTGTAATGGAAATGCAAAGTCATGCAAGATGAAACTCACTGTCTTGCCATTCTTTCTCTTCTTTTCCTGCTCCTGATGACCTTAAAACGTGCTGTCATCTCTCTTAGTTTGTGACGGGGCCTCGGCCGACCCACCATCAGGTAAATCCCACAGACCTAATGTCTCTTTATCCTATCAGACACTTCTTAAGAGGCTTCTGGATTTTGCTTATGTGTGGTGGATAAAGATCTGGACCGATTGGACTGAAGTTTTTTGGTTTGAGGGATAAAGGCATATGATAAATGACTAACTATTCTAAATTGCAAAAGAAAGTTGTACTAGAGCTATCGTTTACAGACTCACGCTGACCATTGTGTGAGATTGATCTTTTTTTGAAATGCCATGGCATCATGTTTCCCTTTCAGAATTTTTTCATCGGAAATGCAACACCAGTGCAAACTGCAAAGACAGTTTTGAGCACATTGGCACACAATTTTAAATCTATAAAAAAAAATATGCTGATGTATCTATGATGGTAAATGTGTCATGAGCCTCTTTCACACATACAATCTTTACTGGTAAATAACCGTTAAGAGATCATGTGTGAACACTAGGACCTTTTCAAAAAAGCCAGTAAATTCGTTCTGTCAATTTCCTGGTATGAGAAGTTGTAACATCACCAGTAAATTACCGGTAGCCTAATGTGCCTCTGTGTGAATCCAGAACGAAATTACTAGTATGAGCACGTTCAAGTTCAGGACGCACTGCCATAAGACATCTACTCTGAACCAGTCATAACATTCTGCAGATGACGCATTTACTCTGCGCTGTTTAGTTTGATTTGAAGTTGTCTAATACGATGTCTCTTGGCGATAAGCAGCTGCTTGAATCTGAACGTTTGACACTTAAATGAAATTATAAACAAAAACACTTAACAATTACAACACTCGGACATGGAGCCACTTAGAGGTCATTTTCGGTTAATGATGTCACGGGATTTACCAGTATTTTGAAGCCGGTGTGTGAATGATGCTTTACGGAACATCATTGCCTGTGTGAACGGCACATTTACTAGTAAAGACGCTCCGGTAATTTTACGGCAATTTACTGGTAATACTTTGTGAAAGGGGCTTTGGACAGTTCAGTCCACCCATTAAATTCACCTAGGATTCCAAAGCATTTAGTGCCTGATTCAAAATTCAGCAAAAATATCTCCAACTTATGTCATCCGAACTCACGGTTTTTATGCCTGTTAATGTCTTTTCAGTTATTACATATAATATTCCAATAAGAACTGTTGCGACTTCAGATTTTCACAACACAAAAGAATTCGCAAAAATAATTCGAGATCACAAAATTATCGTAATATCCATAGAAATTGTTTAAAAGAAAAGTGTCAGTCAAATTCATCTTTGCCTTTGCTTACTTTGTGTGTTCTCTTTTTTTTAGCCAATTATAATTTGATATTTTTGTATTCGTGATATTAACACACACATTATTTTTTAAGATGCCTAGAATTCAAATTGTGTTGTTTTGCCACAAGTTTACTACAAATACTCCGCTACAGTAATAGCTCAACCTGTAAGGTGCATTTTAAAAATTACACTCTTCAGCTCTACGAACCATTATGACTAGAGATGTATTCCTAGTCACACATTCGTGTATCAGCTTGACTGCGTAACGAGCTCCTCGTCCTTGAGAACCAGACATTAGAAGTGTGTCCTCTGACTCATCCGTTTCTTGTCTTTTCTGAAGGAGCGTCTAATTGATGATGTTTTGCGTTCATGTTATCTGATGAGCAGATGTGCAATCATAAAGACTGACAGTGATTGCTAATGCTTGTCAAGGATGTTAGCGCACTTTTTATTAGACGAAGTACTTCAATGTGTCACATTCCTGAGCAGAATCATTATTGTAAGTGTTTAGAAGACTTGGGCTTTTGTCAGTCGTAACCGAAAGCATACAGAAGTCATTAGGATCATTAGAATGTAAGTTGCTTTGGGCAGCATTACACTTGTCCGTACACGCATTCGTGAGTGTGTTCCAGATATTCCAGCCGCTGTGCTTTGGTGTTTCATTACAAGGGAAACTTGTTTGTCATTTGTTGCTAATGATTTGTTTATGCGCTTTGCGTGTAGCTACAAGCCAATGCGAGAGCGTCCACAAGCAATTGACCTCTAAGGAAAGTTGTGTGACTTTCTGCCCCAACCTGTCACACATTTATCTCTTTCCACTAGCTGTGCCAAATTTAAGTGCGCCAGAATTAAAATCACAGGAAACAACCAATCACACACAAACTGACATGACGAAGTGGCAGATTATGGATTTGCAGTGCGATACTGAGGACTAGCATTTAGGAAAGATGCTTTTAATGCTGTCCCTAAATTACTTTCCCCCTTCGAAGTTTCAGTGTTTAACAGATGTGCTAGCCCATGTGCAACGGGCTTAGCTTGAAATGTAGCACAGCTGTATTATGTTTCATTATCCTCGATACAGCACAAGAAACTGTTACTGGATGGATGAGATTATGATTGGGTGCTATAATGATTCTGTCACATTATTGTTGTTTGTCGAATTTTCAAGTGACTAATTTCAATAGGAATCTACACAATCAATTTTCCCATGCAAATTTTGCAACAAGGTTCAGAATCAGAAAATGACTTCTGTGTGGGATATGTTTCATGTATTCGCTATATTATTGACTATATATAATGCTCCTTTTTTGCCTGCACTTTTAATCGTTTTTTTTTTTTATTTAGAGGGGGAAAAGCAAAAGCATAACAGTACTGTACATAGAACTGAGAAGGGATCACCTTATAGGACAGCGCTTGATTTGTGTAATGTGCAGCAATGAAAGAAGCTTTGACATCTGTGCTGATGTTAAAAGAGCTGAGTTAAGGTTTCATTTCTCCCTTGTGGCTGCGGCAAGTCCCAGCTCGGTTCCACTGCAGACCGGCTAAAACTGATGGCTACAGGCCATTAGAAAACAAACAGAAATAGGAGAGAGTGAAAAGGGAGTGTCTCTCTCTCTCTCTCACACACTCACATGCACACACACACACGCATTTCAACACAGAGCAGAGGCTGGAATAGCTGGCTTGTGTTGAATGTTGGTCAGACTGTCAGAGAACGAGAAATGAAGAACATTTAGATCAGAGTCTCCATGGTGCAGGATGAAAGATTCTGGCAATTGTCATATATATTTGTGTACAACATAGATAATTAGGAATGCTTCCTTAATGTTTCAGCAAATCAGCATATTTAGAATGATTTTTGAAGGAACGTGTCACTTTGAACCCTGAAGTAATGGCTGCTGAAAATTCAGCTTAGGCATCACAGGAATAATAACTTTTTACAATATATTCAACAAGAAAACAGTTATGTTTAAATTGCAATAATATTTCACAATATTACTGTTTTACTTTACTCTCTCTCTCTCTCTCTCTCTCTCTCTCTCTCTCTCTCTCTCTCTCTCTCTCTCTCTCTCTCTCTCTCTCTCTCTCTCTCTCTCTCTCTCTCTCTCTCTCTCTCTCTCTCTCTCTCTCTCTCTCTCTATATATATATATATATATATATATATATATATATATATATATATATATACAATACGGACCAAAAGTTTGGAAACATTACTATTTTTTATGTTTTTGAAAGAAGTTTCTTCTGCTCATCAAGCCTGCATTTATTTGATCAAAAATACAGAAAAAAAAGTAATATTGTGAAATATTATTACAACTTAAAATAATAGTTTTCTATTTGAATATACTTAAAATATATATATATATATTCCTGTGATGCAAAGCTGAATTTTCAGCATCATTACTCCAGCCTTCAGTGTCACATGTAACATCCAGTCTATCACATGATCATTTAGAAATCATTCTAATATTCTGATTTATTATGAGTGTTGGAAACAGTTCTGCTGTCTAATATATTTGATGAATAAAAGGTTAAAAAGAACTGCATTTATAAAAAAAAAATGTATAATAATATATATTCTAATAATATATTTTCTTTACTATCACTTTTTATCAATTTAACACATCTTTGCTGAATAAAAGTATTGATTTTATAAAAAAATAAAAAAATAAAAATTACTGACCAGTAGTTTATATTGTTATTACAAAATATTTATATTTTAAAAACATAGCTTCTTCTTCTTTTTTATTTTATTTTTTTATTCATCAAGTATCCTTAAAAAGTACCACATGTTCTGAAAAAATATTAAGCAGCAGAACTGTTTCCAACTTTGATAATGAATCATCATATTAGAGTGATTTCTAAAGGATCATGTGATAATGATCCTAAAAATTCAGCTTTGCATCACAGAAATAAATGATAATTTAAAGTATAATAAATGTAAAAACAATTATTTTAAATTGTAATAATATATCACACAATATTACTTTTTTTTCTGTATTTTTCTGTAAATATCTCCATTTGTTCCATTCACGTTCCATGTTCCCTTATCCCCCCGCCCCTCTCTTATTCTCTCTCATGCTCTCTAATGCTCTTTTCTAATCCTTTCATAGATCCACAATCTTTCATGCCATCTTTCTCTCTCTTTCTGCCATTCAGATACATGCACTCATTCTTATCTCTGTCCCTTACAAACACACAGACACCAAGTCTCTGCTTCCGTCCCTCCCTGGCATTTCCACGTACACACACACAAACAAACACACACTTGTATGGCATTGTGACAGTAGTTTAGCACAAAGTGGTCTTTGCCCCAGGCTGCGGTCGATCCCCTGTTGGCCTGTATGAGTCACATTGAGAGGAAGTCAACCATTACACACACACAAGCACTGTTTCTTCTCCTGTGGTGGTCTTCTGTTTCTTTTCTATCTTGTTTCCTTTGTCAGGTCTCTCTTTTCACCTTTGACCCAAAGGTGGCTTAAGGTCTATAAACTGTTATTTATGACAATGTAAAAATGATTTTTTTTTAAATAAATCATTAAATTTTTTAATCTGCAATTTAGTTTTGTCGAGTTTTCACTTTTTTTTTCCCCCAGTGATTTATAGTTTGTTTTATTTATGTTTTATTATTTGCTGCCATAGTGAGTTAAAGGGGTCATATGATTTATTTATTTTTTTCTTTATCTTTGGAGTGTTACAAGCTCTTGGTGCATAAAGAAGATCTGTTAAGTTACGAAGACTAAAGATTCAAACCCAAAGAGATGTTCTTTATAAAAGTTAAGTCAACCACGCCTACCTAAAATGGCTCGTTCGAACACGCCCCCACATATCTACATCACGATGTGGGAAGATTTGCATAACACAGCCAAAATGTTCATGCAAGGAAAGGTGTTACTTTTATTCTCACTGTTGCCACTGGCGCCATGTTGTGGAGACATTTTGAAAGCGAAACTACTTTGTTTGGTCTTCCAAAAGAGGACACAACTAGAAATCAGTGGTTGTTATATTTACAACACTGTTCTAGAACAGTTCAAACCATGTATGCAGCACATTTAATGGAGGACTGTTTCCTGATCCTGGGATAGTAGACTACAATGCCGGCTGTTCTTACTCACAGTCTGTAAGTATGTTTACATATTTAAAGGATTTGCCACTGACAATTCAAACGCAAGTTTTGAGCAGTGCAGAGTAGCGCTAGTTGTTTGTCGTTTCTCCGATCGTAAATGCAGACATGGTATTATTTTTACACAGCGTGATACTCAACGCAACACATAGAAAGAAAGTATAATTCAGCGGATCTCAATTCCCGTCCTCTCGCCCCCCAGCTCTGCATATTTTGTATGTTTCTCTTATCACTTCAGACATTTGTTCTGTTTGAATGCAAGTGCCCTGCGAAGTGGATATTCTGCCACAATTAGAAGCGAATGTTGTGTTCCATTCAAAGTGCACTGAAGTGTGCAAGACATAAATTTAAATCGTATTTATTTACAGAGGTATATGGTGTCACACTTGCCCGTGTATAAAGTTGCGAAGCGCAAATCCATGAATGAATGTTCCGATTGAAGTAAGCTTCAACAGATTTCCCCTGCTCAGGGAGTAGGGAGCAATGAACACTGTGTAGGGACCATGTCAGTCGCAACAGAGTTCATGCATGGAGCTCACTTCTAACAAGCTGATTATCTGAATCAGGTGTGTTAACAGAGAGGCATGAAAAATACGCAGAGCTAGGGGCGCGTGCGAGGACTAATTATGTTCTCACTGGTTGCAACAAATGTGTTTCATTGTGGAGTCTTTTGAGGTGATTGTAATATGTTATCACTTTTTATGAGCATTTGTTCAACCATACTCTTTCTTTACTTTGCTTCTCAGCTAATATTTTGCTGAATCTGTTGTTTCCCTTTGTCCTGATGCAAACAGAGCGTACTGTCCTCAAATGCAATAGATTTAATTAGAGAGCTGTTCTTTTGAGCAATTTATTTTAGTGTCAGAGCTTCTTTTCAGCCTCTAGTGTGAGTTGCCCCAACATGCCACCAACTCACACATAGTGTATACATTTACAACAAAGCATGCCAGTCCCTTAACCACATTATTTCATAGGGTATATAGTAGGGGTTTTTGGCACTTGCCGATAGTAAAACCGATACTTGGATTTTCACTGCAAAATTGTGTGTACAAAAACCAAAAAAATATGGATCATGTTAGCTGGTCTCATTTAGCAAATAGTTTTATCCTTCAGTTATTTTTACCCTTTATTATTCCTTTATTATTTCCGGTTACAAACAGCAATCAAGATCATTCAACAAAAGTGCACATGTTCTCTCTCTCTCACTCTCTTCCTTACTGTCAAGTAACTTTAGTATCATCAACATAGTTTTACTTGCTTGTGACATATCCGACCGAACTACAAACTTTTACAGTGATGTGTGTGAGAAAGGGATATTTGCTCATTTGCACATCTGTGTTCCTTTTTATTCAATCCACTCAGCGAGCTTTGCTTATCAGCTCATGCACATAAGCTATACAGGCATGAATATATAGAAAGTTAATGTTATAATAATTACATACATGTACATGTAACTCTTCTGCTCTCTGTTGTTCTGTTGTCTGCGTATAAATACAGGTGTGCAGTATCGGCCCGATACCGATAATAGTGTCAGTATTGGGCCGATACTGTCATAAATGACAAGTGCTCTACAAAAGCACAGTGAAACTCAGTAGCATGTTTATTGCAGGACGGACACACTGAGTTCAGACATTTACGCATAATCTCCGCTCTGTTCTCAGGCACTAGCGGATCAGTTCTGTGGTGTTAAATCACTTTTCTGTCACCCATCAAGAGGCGTCTGCTACATTTATTGTTCTTGTCTTTACACACACTCGTGGCTTTGGGAAATCTCCTTGACTTGTTAAATGACATGCTTGGATTATTCTGAGCCATGTTGTTAGATGTTTTTGGGTGTACCTGAGCCATGTTATTAGGTTGGATTTTAGGGAGAAATAAATAACCTTCTGCCTTGGAAATGGTGGCAAATTATGTTTAAAATGTTTAAATACCGTATGTTCTATATCCTTTAACTACAATGGCTGTTGTTTTTATCCCTTGAAATCATTATAAGGGATTGAAAATGTGCCTTATTTGAAGAATTAACCACACAGACAGCCATTCAGACTTTATTTTTTCTATGAGAAAATGTTAATATTGTGTATGAATATCTAGTGTGTGTAGAATCAGAGAGAGAGAAGAGGGGTCACCTCTCGGTCCAGTGCTACCCGGCTGACTGGGTTTGCTGAGGTAATATTTGCTGTGTGGATGGAGAGAGAGAGAAATAGAGGGAAAGCGGGGGAGGAAGTGATGGGGGAGGGGACAGCGACTCTAGCAGGCATGCAGTATTCTCCTGATGAATAAACCCTTGTGCCAAAGCTGTGCCACCATCCCGTTACAGCGGAGAATGAGAATACTGCTCATTTCTCCAGGCTGCTGTACATGTGTCTGTATTTATGTTTGTTCCATTGTCTGTTTTGGACGAGCAGAATTGATATAATTCCTTTCTGATCACTGCAGTTCTAGGGTTGGGTGTTGCGCATGCTGCCCAATTTTAGTGACTGCGCAGACAGTCCGTGTGCAACAGCGCAGGCGCGAGATGAATGTTGAAACAGAGCGAGTCAAGTAGGTGAGACTGTGCATGTGTCAAGCTCATCTATCTGCGGCTAAGCACTTTGAAAGCTGTGCAAATGCGGCTGTGCGCAAGATGAAAAGGAACGCCGAAAGTGAAGTATCCCCGGGCCTAACGCGGAGCAGAAGTCAGAGGATTAAAACATTACATTGAATTATCATTAGGCTATTTGAATTTTATCGTGATATACTTATAATCCAACACCCAAAATCCTCCCCACATGTTCTAATCAAATTACATTTTAATTATTTTTTTATGTATTTTTTTGTTGTTTTTATATGCTTTGTTTAATATTTATATTAAATTATGTTTATATCTATTAATAAAGCTTTTACTGTTTAAATTGTGTTCATTATAACTTTTGAATGTCATTTGTATTGTGATCGGGAACAGTTATGTTAATTGTGAAAGGGAGGTGAGAATCATGATGCCATCTGTCAACTTTCGGCCCAAACCTGTGCTGTTCTAGTGTCTGAATATTAGATTGTCAATTAAATGCAAATTCAAATGTCTCATGATTTGTATACACTGCCTGACAGATACATGTATCAATTTGTGTAATAAGTCAACACTGATTTGTTTCTCTCATTTATTTGACTTCCTCCTCAGTTCCTCCACAGGACTCAGATGCAGCCAGCACGACCTAACCTTCCTACCAACAGCCCCTCCATTCGGCCAGGCTCACAGACAGCTACGGTTTATCCCCCCAACCAGGCCATCATGATGACAATGACGCCCATGCACTTTCCTACCCAGACACACCAGTACTACATTCCCCAGGTATTTAGTCAGTGGACCTGTTATTGTGACCAAGAATCACCAAAAATGGACACAATATTTTCAGGGTTCCCACAGTGATGGAAAAAACTATCCAGAAAATATCATGAAGTTTTTAATTTCATCAAATGTTTTTAATGCAATTTGCCATTATATCTGATTTATTATTTAATTCATTTATAAATAAAACCTGAATGGGATATTTACATGGTTTTTTTTTGTATGGTATTGTTTTATTTTTCTTTGTATAGCAGAAATGTTAATAATTTTATGTTTGTTAAATGTATAAAATTAATATACTATGTTATAGTAAATATGTTAAAATATTTATATACAACATATTTAAGGAATTTGTGTATTAACATAAAATAAATGAGATGTATTTATATTAAATGTGTATATACAAACATAAATAACTATTTAAGTATTTTTCTTTAAATAAAATTCAGATGCAGGGCTTAACAAAACGTATTCTTAAATTAGTTTTATTAAATTAGTTTTATTAAATGAAATTTAGATGGAATAATTAACAAATAATTAGCTGACTTTGCATTGCAGAATTTAATGCAATCGAAGCTCAATGATTATGAAATATAATGTTTTTGTGCAATAATACACAAACACTACTGTGCAAAAGCCTTCAGATTGCCACAGTTCTAATGGATTTACTCTGCCTCAGTTTTTTCTGTTTCTTCATGTCATTCCAGATGGACTCAATGATTTTGGGATCAGATCTTTGTGTGGAGCACTGGCTGTTGTCAGACTCCTTATGCATATACCATTTTTGCTGCATTATAACAATTAACAGCAAAAGCAATGTTTGGAAATGTACACTGATATTTCCTACTGACACACTATAGTAAAAGATAATAAATGTCTTCAAACCATTTTTTGTTGGTGAAAATACTAATGGCCTGGGAATTTTGTACAGTTAATGTATAAATATCTATTTAAATGAAATTCTACTTTCTTCTCAGTATCGTCATAGTGCACCTTACGTTGGACCCCCGCAGCAATATGCCATCCAGCCGCCAGGGTCCGGAACCTTCTATCCAGGACCTGGCCCTGGGGAATACGCTGCTCCTTATGGCAAGTACAGACCTCTCTGTAGTGCACAGCTCAGTGTGAGCATGCTTGCATCACACTCAGCTGGTTCATATTAGCTCCAGGTTGTTTCAGTGTGTGTCTGATTAACTGAGAAATGACCCCATTTCCAGAAAGCGATTCACTCTGAGACTGTTTAGATTTCATGTGAAAACAGCTCACATAGTGATGTGACTCAATGATTTCCTGCCTTCCCTCTATTTTCCAACAACAGCTGCTGGGCCGCCATATTACGCCGGCCAGCCAGTGTACCCTCCCTCTCCACCCATCATAGTGCCTGCACCACTGCCACCTCCACCAGCCAAGCGTGAAAAGAAACCAGTGAGTACCTGAAACACACTGCCACATTTTTAGAAATGCCAAAGGATCCACTTAGTTCTCAATTCATTTTAGACTGATAAGGCTTGGATGTAATCCCAACAGCCCTGTCTGGCAGACCCAGATTAAATGCAAAAATGCTGTTAACCCTAAGTATTAGTTTTACCTTGGTACTGGCCTTAGCTTTTTGTGCAATTATGTTATGCTAGTCTATTAAATTTCCTAAATTAAGATGAAGAATAAGTATTGAATTTATCCAGGAATTAAGTCAGTTTGTGACATATTTGTAACTCCTGACATATTTGGATCAGACCGTCTGATGTGGTGGTTTTGTTTCATGCTGGGAGGTTTGCATAGCTGAGGTGTTTTATCCCACGCCAAAGTTAGAATTAAGCCAGTTAGAAATCATCCAGCCTCATGTAAAAATATATATTTTTTAAAATAAAGTAACTCTTTAGTATTGGGTTAGGTTAGTGTCTAGAAGAATGGAAAAAATCTGAATCCAGTAAAATGTGTCAAATTTACAAAAAGGTCTGATGCCTTTTTGAAAGATTGTATATGTTTCATCAGCCAATCAAAGACATCAGCTTGTATCTAAGCATTTTTCAAAGATTGATTTTGAATTCATCACTTACAGTAAATCGAACTCTCAGGATATAAATTTTAGTGAAATATTTCAGTTTTCAAGACCAAAAAATTAATTAATTAATTAAATTCTCCTGTAATTGAAGTTACATAATCATATAAATATTGACAGATTTAATTAAAGAAATGTTGTATAGTGCTGAATTATAATTTTTTTATATATATATATATATATATATTATTTTTTAAGTAAACAGTTGGAAGTAAAATTCATACAATGAAACAAATTACAAGCATTAAATGAAATCATTGTAAGGGATTGAAAATGTGCCTTGAAGAATTATCAACATTTTTATGTGTATTTCACATTAGAACTACACTACCATTGAAAAGTTAGGTTTTAATAAGGTGTTTTAATTAGTTCTGTCAATCAATTCAAATAAAATGAATCGGATTGGATAAATGGATTAATCACACTTTTTTCCTGAAATTTATCATGATTAATCCCACCTTACATTAACGTTTTTAAATATTCTTTTATATTGCAGTAATTTCACATTCAATCTTCAAATTAAAGTAGAAACAAGATAGAGAGTATCAAAGAGATACTTTAATGCTCATTGAATGTAATGTGTATGTTCCCTTGGAACTGGAATCATGGAGGAATATCATGTGAAGTCCACTTCGCAGGGCACTTACGTTCAAATAAGACAACGCTTGAATGCTGCTGCCTGAACAAGACCTCCTTACTGAAGTGAAATGTCTCGCAAATGTGGCAGCAAACTTCACCAAATTCACCAAATTTTACTGCCTTTAACTCCTGGCCCCTGGGGGCTATCGATGTGGGGGTGCTCTCATTCGAAACCAGAC
The DNA here is from genome assembly GCF_003368295.1 of Carassius auratus. Lineage (NCBI taxonomy): Eukaryota > Metazoa > Chordata > Actinopteri > Cypriniformes > Cyprinidae > Carassius > Carassius auratus. The sequence goes on along the minus strand of NW_020528252.1, from coordinate 93,820 downwards.
TTCAAGATGTGTACACGAGACGTACACTTGATTTTGGCCTTAGAGAGCGTTCCTCGAGCAGAAGGGATCACCCCAAATTTGGTGCGTATCCACCATGGAGATATGGCTGTTCAGAGTTTCAGTGGTATTCCATACATTTAAGCTTTAAAGCATTTCATCCAGGTCGCCAGTAGCAAACAATGGATCATGCTCTGCTTGGAAAAACTACATAATTACATAATTTACAAGCATTTTATCTGCGTTTTATGTTCTGTTAAAATGTTTTCATATTGCCAGCATATTCACTGATATCGATATATCACTGATATATTTGACAGGCTCATATCGGCCGATAAATCGGCAAAGCTGCTCCAGGACAGTTTTGAAAACCACTGCATTTCAGAGACATGTTCTTAAACGTGACTCAAATATATGAAATACTTACATGCAGGCATAGTTTTAAGGCAGCTTTTATAAATGTCTTCAAACCGTTTTTGTTGGTTACTTCATGACTTAACTGACGACATAACTATGATATTGCATACTCGTAGTTTCTTTTATATTTTAATAATAGTTTATATAAAAAAAAAATTTAAACAGAAATATTTTGTGACCGTATAAGTGTCTTTTTTGTTCAGTTTAATGTGCCCTTGCCTTATAAAAGTATTAATTTCTTTAAAATAACAGATCTTACTGACCCCAAACTTTTGAACACTGGTGAAATATAGTAATATAAATAGAGAATATTATAAAAGGGGAATGTATTCAGCAATCAGTGACTCTAAATACAGTTGGTACTGAAGTTCTGGTACTTCTGACAGCCCTGTAGGCTAGGGAACTGCGATTGACCCGGCTGCTTTAGTAAGTTATTTGTTGTTTTGTGCCATTGTCCTCCCAGATTCGGATCCGAGACCCCAACCAGGGTGGAAAGGATATCACGGAGGAAATCATGTTTGGAAGCCGTAATCCTGCGTCTCCTGCCGGGCACCCAGCCTCCACCTTAACCCCACCTTCAGGACAGACCTCCTCAACACCAACCCCACCCACACCCACAGGACACCTGTCCTCTGCACCCACCCCTCCACAGGCAAGAAATACACATTTTTCTGTGTCTCCAGAAACAGGCATCACTTCAAATAGGAGCAGGTGTAGCACTGCTTTAACCTTTCACTACTTCTGTCCATTGAGTCCTTGGCTCAGCTGTTTTAAGCTTACCTGTCCAATACTGGTTTCCAGAAATGTGTAGTTACTCTCTCTCTCTCTCTCTCTCTCTCTCTCTCTCTCTCTCTCTCTCTCTCTCTCTGGTACACCGGGTGTGCATGGATTAGTTCCAGCTCACATACTCTTCCCCCAATATAATCCCTATAAACACATTGAGAGCATTAAGGCGGTCACACACCGGACGAGAAGCGCCGCACCGCGTCTAATACAGTTCATACAACATGATGTGCATGGGCGCCGCAGACAGATGCCGAAAGGCACCGCCAGTGTGTGTACTCTCATAGAAGCAATGTGTTCGAATTTTAAAGACATGACGTGATGCTGTGCTTCTCATCCGGTGTGTGATCACCTTTAGGCAGTTGGCTGCACCATTATATGTATATTTTTGTCTATGGACAATCCAAAAAATATATATAATGTATTGATAGTGTCAACAAGCAGCTAAATGTCACTCCCTCTCGATCATAGCCAGCACTATGACTCAAAGTAATGCGTCAGTCACAGATGAGGTCAAATGCTGACATCTTTAATGTATACTATGGCACTAAAGGATTACTATATGTACCGTGGTATTTACATGATACGCCACGGTACATTGTAAAACCATGGTGCCTGTCAAAAATCATGCTTATGTCCAAAAACATAGTTTTACCTTAGTACCTGTCTATAAACATGAGATCATTTATCGGTCCAAAAATTGTGTATTCCCATGGTACCACCACCCCCCCCCCCACTAGATTACTTTATCCATATTACCATAGTACGTACCCAAATTGTGGTATTACTACTGTACCATGTAAAAAAAAAAAAAAAAAAAACATGGTATTACTATGATTCACGTCCTAAAAATGTTTCCATGAAAGATGTCCAAAAACCATTGTATTGCCATGGTAATACTATACAAGTAAATTATCATTACCATTAGGGCTGTCAAAATGGATGGAAAACTAAATTGGGAAAAATATTACTAATGCACGTTTATTCAAAGCATAAGAAAATATGACTGTAAAAAGGTGAATAATATTTAAAATAATGTTTATGAACCAATTAAAATTAAGTAGGCTAAAGAACTATAAACAAAACAGCATCACGTGTGCATGTCTCGAAAAATGTTTTTGAATAAAATTGAACACCTGTAATTTTACATGGCTTTCTAAACATGTGGCTCTCTTATGCAAGATGCGAGATGCGAGTGCAACGGTGATAGAAGATGTCCCTCTCTGGAAAATTTGTAAAATGTGCATTCTGTGTGGCTTGGTTTCAGTTTTGACGTAAACAAGATCTTCTCCACATTCTCTGTTTCCACAATATTTTGAATGAGCATCGCAGCAGCGCTGCATCTAGTTGCTTCAACTGTATAGGTTAACAAATACATTATGCAGTGAATCTTATGTTGTCATCGCATCTCGTACGCCACTGATAAAGGCCAAAGTATAATTTGACCATCCGCAACTATGCAACATTTTTGCATTCGTATGTGGATTTTTATTTTAAATTCGATTTATATTCGAAACTTGATTTTTTTTTTACAGCCCTAATTACCATATCTACCCAGACTTACATAAAGTAAGCTGCTGGGTGGGTGATTATGGCCCAGAATAAGCTAGACTGAGGGCTAGGCTTTATGCCTATAGTCAAAGTTCTTGTTCTGCAGGACTGTGCTACGATTGACTGATGTGTCTGATGTGTCATTTTTTCTCTCTCTCTCTCTTTCACCCTAAAACAGCCAAGCAACTGTCAGACCCCAGAAGAAACGACATGCGTCAACCCCACTCAGAGAATCTCAGAGAGCCCTGCACCCATGGATGGCAAACCTAATTTAGGTATAACTCCACACCCAACCCACGTTTTTGGTAATATTTGTCTCTTTAGGTATTTAGTTTCCTTTTATTCATGTATTAACCTTCTCTTTCCTCTTGACCTTATAGATGACAGGCCAAAAATGGCGTCTGCTCCAATAATGCCTGTATCTCCTGGGCCTAGGCATTCAGAGTCCACTTTAGAGAAAAGAGAAGCCCCAAGTCTTCCATTATTAGCCTCTTCTCCAGAGATGGTCTCTGATGTTCCCTCTCATCCTTCAAGTGAATGCATTAAACCAACTGCTGCAGGAGAAGCTGGATTTATTTCTCCTTCAACTACCAAGGCTCAGACTCATCTGGTTAATTCTGGTGGGGACTCTATTCTTGAAAGTACTTTAAGACTGTCTGCTTCGCCCTTGCTGTCCCTCAAAGTGGTAAATGGCCTTGCTGAGTCTCAAACTATCTTATCAAGCTTTGAAGAACCTGAAGTCCAGGAAGCCTTAAAGATATCATTGTCCCAAGAGGTTCAGCTGCCAACCCAGGATATGTTATCCATGGAGGAGTCTGGTCAGGAAGTTCCAGTGGCCTTGGAGGAGCTCCAGGCAGAGCACCTCCCTTCTTTAGCAGTACATGTGCCCTTGATCCCTACAGTGCAGGCCCCTTCAAGCACCTCCTGCACTGCTACTGTCATTGGACCGCCACCTGGTTTGGCACCACTAGTGCAGTCAGTTGTCCTTGAGGTGCCAGGGCTAAACAAGTCCTCGGACAATGTCCAACCGAAGGTTCTGGATGCTTCAGAATCACAAACTCAGAACAACTCTAGAAAGTTCATACCTTCAGGTATTTGCTCTTCATGATTTATGTTACAAACCAGGCAAAATTTAAAGTTCAAATGACCCGTTACCAATTGTGTTGTCCTTTTTGTGATCGCCCAAGCTGTTTCTGCTATACCAAAGTCTTGGAAGAAACCAAATGAAGAAGTTCTGATGGTGGAAACACTGCTGAAGGAGAATGAGGTGAGATGCACAGAGGTTACATTGACAACAGTTAGGGCTGGGCAAAAAAAAAGATTTTCTGATTTATCGTTTTTTAAAATGACATTGATTCTCAAAAGCCGTGAATCTATTTTCTGGTATTTATTCCACTAGATCACCATTATTTACCTTATTTATTTGCAATGTTATAACAAAGCCTGTCATTCATTCAGCGTTGATTATCATGGCGAAGATACGGTTGATGACATACTACTCAATGCTCAGGTGAAATGCTATAGGAATACTATAAATCTGCAGAAGCATTTGATCTCACGCATAAGGCGTCATGATTTCTGCAATCAATGAATGAATGGCGGATGTTTTGTTTACTAACGTACACGCATACTAAATCGTGGACAACGCTCGCAGTGTTTTTTACTTCTAGTTTTATGCCTTCTGATTACCAGAAAAAATAAGAAGAATATTTTATAGGGCCCTATTATTGTTTTAAAAAAGGACCCTATACACAAAAAGAATAGGTTTAAAATACAGGCCTGTGTTCTTAATTTCTTTTTATTAATTCACCATTTGTAAATTGATGTTTACAGGTTTTTTTTTTTTTTTTATCAATAGCATTTGTATTTAAACTATATTCACTGAATGTAATAAATTGAGAATCTAATTGAGAGCCTGCGATCTAAATCTTATCAAATCTGGACTTCTGAATCAATACCCAGCCCTATCAAAAAAAAATACAAAACAATTTTCAAATGGTTTTGGACTCAAAAATCCAAAACTAATAAATTTAATTCATTTTTTTTTTTATTACGTTTAGTTTTTTATCTTACTTTAATTACTTTTGGATTTTTGGAATCATAAAACATCCTCCAAAAGCCTGAACATTTTACAGTCCTCCTTACAATCCTCCAAACCAAATTTTGTTAAGAAGTGTAATATTTTTAATTGAAACCAGTTATATGCATTAACGTTCGTTACATATGTAACTGTGGTTCTGTGAATTTCTAATGACCAATCGAGGCAGTGCTAAGCACTAGCGGATAATCGATGCATCAACTAGATAGGTCGAGAATGAAATACCAACATAGTCATGTCATAACGTAGACCAAGATACGAGGATATAAACCACAGAAGCTCAATGTCCAACCTCTGAATGCTTTCTCACATTTTCTGAATAATGAGGAACTCTAGCATTAATTCATTCTTCCTGACCACCAGAGGTGGTGCTAAGAACTAACAAACACTGGTAAAGGCAGATTAGACAAATAAATGATTTGTCTAAAATCAGAATCAGTAGACTTAACATAGCGCCTCAAAGCTTATACAGGGCACACAAAATGAGATCTCCCCCCACCTGCATCAGAGGGTGAAAAAGGGGGTTGAAAAGCAGCCAAATGAATAGAGTGATACACAAATTGTGGGTACAAGATGTTAGGATAGAAGCCGAAAATGACTCCAGAATCCTTTGGTAACCAGTGTTTATACGATTCACTTATTTACAGTGCATGAAGCTCACAAACCCATTTAGCGAAAGCAATGACTAACATTAAAGACAATTTCAAAGACAACCACTTAATATCCACAACATCCAGTGCTTCAAATTGTGGTGTACAAAGAAACTCTAGAACAAGTCTCTAAAACAAGTCCCAAACAGAAAAAGGATTAGAATGAACCGGCTTTAAATGCCTTGCTCCCTTCAGAAAACTACATAAAAGATTAGTGAGACCCCAAGAACGTTGACTGTGCACAACATTCAAAAAGGAACCTTTAGTGACCTGTGGTGGAGGGGAAGAGTGCAGCATGACTGAGTCTCTTTGGTCACTCTATGTCACTGTGGCGTTTGAAGTTGAGGACTGCTGTGGTGATGCAACTGCTGCTCTGAGCTCGAGTAGTGTGGGTGAGCTGCCATCAATGGCATCCTAAAAGGAGGAGTCCGTGGGGCCTGAGTTAGGCCATGTGACCAGCAAAGCATTTTTCAATTGTTTTCAATGGGAGCATTGAAGAGTTTTTTTTTTTTTAAATAGCAGGAGCATGCTGAGCATCTTTTTAACACTGAGTGCTCGGGTGTTTCTTCTCAGTGCTGGGAGTTGAAGAATGTTCAACTTTGGGTAAACGCAGCACTTGTCACTCACTTTTTTTTAGTCAGCTGACCAAACACAGTGCCCTGCTTGTACCACGCCTGAACTAAACAACAATGGAGAAGTTAAAATTGCTTGTTTTTAAGTATCTATGTACCGTATTTTTTGGACTATAAGTCGCACCTGAGTATAAGTCACATTTATTTAGACCCAAGAACCAAGAGAAGCTTAGTGTAGACTACAGGAGCACTGTATAGCATCTCTGGCAGCATAGAGCGCCCTCTTGCAGCTGTAGACGGTAATGTTTTCTGTTAGTTCATTTCTCTTCGTTCATGTCAAATTAATTTTGATAAATAAGTCGCACCTGACTATAAGTCGCAGGACCAGCCAAACTATGAAAAAAGTGCGACTTATAGTCCGGAAAATACGGTATTTACCAGACAGAATTGCCGGACTATCAAATTATTATGTAGTTGAAAAACTACAGAAAAGTAAAACGACTTTAGTATTACTGGCCACAAGTACTGAAAGGAGTGCAAGCACAATCCTGTGAAAGTCTCGGCCGGTAATAGTGGAACGCGTGAAGGAGAGAAGCGAGGCACGAACACAATTCAAGGTCTCTATTAATTCGTGCTTGTAGTAATTTCATGTGTATATATTTTTCATTCGATTCTTAGCGTTTTAGATCGGTTACTGTCCACGATCGGCAATTCACAATTCAAAAATCATGTTTCAAGATTGATGCATATGCATCGTCAGGGTTTGTAATCGATACATCGATAAAACAAGTGAATCGTTATACCCCGATATTGTATACCGTGATAAAAGCATTAGCAATTAATCGCAACAGGAAAATTTGATACCAGGATATCCCTAGCACAAACCAGAATGCAGTCCTTCATTTCACATAAAACCTCCGGGCCCTTGTTTAATGCAGCTTTTCTTCATTCACATCAGGAGGAGACCTCAAAAGACGGCTCTATTGGAGATGACATGGTCTCACAGCCAACCTTAGGGACCTACAGCAGCCCATTTACAGTGCCTGAGCACCAGGAGAAGCTCTCCGAAGAGAACGGTGAAAGTGAAACAGAGCCTTTTAGGAATGGGGTGGAGACGGAAAGCACTGACAGTGGAGTTACACTCGGAGACAGCAGGGGGTCCATGTGTTCACCCACTCCATTCATACAGGAAGGTAAGACTTCCCACAGGAACTGATCAAAATTTCTGATCTTCTCATTTTAGCGTACATTTTATTATTATTTTTTTTATTGTAGATTCGAAGAAGTCATCCTCTTTGTTAAATAGCCATGAGCCATTGGCATACAGCACAGACATGAATTGCTATTGCTAGTCACTTTTTGATTTCATATCCTGCTTATAAAAGTTTTTGTTGTTTGTAACACCAAAAAGCACCAAACAATTTTATACTATTTTTATTGATTCTTCCAATGTATTACTAAACAAATTGCATAACAATAATATATGTCTGTCCTACTATTGTTGTGCTTTTTCCACCCCAGGTCTTGTGCAATCAAATGGAAAGAGACAGTATGACCGGGACTTCCTGTTGGGTTTTCAGTTTATGCCGGCCTGCGTGCAGAAACCAGAGGGACTGCCTCAAATCAGTGATGTGGTGCTAGACAAGGTGTTTTTGATTATTTATTATTATTATTTCTTATGTTATCAGTAGTTTTGGAGTCCTTCTGGACTTGAGCTGTCTGACTGCTTCTTGTAGACATTTGATAAATAATAGTATTACAGTATCACACATTAAATGAATCGTGGTTTCCCTAAAAATATTAGTCAGCACGACAATTGATAATAATAGGAGATGTTTCTTGAGCATCAAATCAGCATGTTAGAATGATTTCTTGCACAAGCAGGCAGTTATCAAAAATGAAAAAGAATTAATCAAAACTAGTCGATGGCCAAACATGTCTAATCAGTGTTATAAACCTTATAAATATGAAAATTCTTAACCTTAACCCATCTTAACCCATTTTGTACAATGAGAAATCTCGTAACCTGACTACTCCGTTCAACAGGGTGATCCTAACAATTTTTTTAGTGTCAGAAACATTATTTGGCTACTTTGAAGAATCAAATTTTCCTCTTAAGGTGCTTACAACATGAAAAGTACAGTAATACAAGTATGTTCCCCCGGACTTCTTAACTTCATCTGAGCTGCACTCTTCAGCCATGAAACTCCCTTAACGTCCTGTTTCCATTAAAATTGCATTACGGTTATGTCATACTTGGCAGTAGGCATCATTTAGTCTAAAGATGTTAGAAAAGAAATGCCCTGCCCCTGTTCAGTGCATAGTCTTAAACCTTAGTCTAATCTGTTGAAGTGCGTTTTTACTGCGGGTTTGTTGTTGTCATCTGTGTGTACTTTCCCGGTTACTGTTCCCGACAACACTTATTGCTGTTGTTCTGAACATACACCGCAGTACTTTCAGTTTCCTATTTCAGTTCCTAGATTTTACTCCGCATGTGTACTCGCTCACATCTGTTTCTGGCTGTTCTTGCTCCTTCTGTCACAAGATGACTGGAGCGTAAATCGTTGAACATGTTGTTGATATATAAATAACAAATGGAGCTAGTCTCCATGGCAAATACTGTTTCCCATCAGTGCTGTACGGCAAGGGAAAGCTGGTCTCAAACCAGTTTTTCTCATACTGATTGTGATAAAGATACAGATAGGTTCAGCTAGTCCAAGATCAGCATAAGGAGGAGGGGAGGGAGATCTGGTGTTCTGTTCACGTCACAGCTCTGTTTCTCACTGCGCCTCCTGCTGGACTACTTATGGAATTGATCTTTTCTGTTTCAGATTAACCAAAATAAACTGCCACTGAGGTCTGTGGACCCCAGGTTGATCTCCAGGGGCGCTCCCCAGGATTTCACTCCCGCTTTTGCAGACTTCAGCAGGCAGATGCCAGGAGGACATGGCATCCCAGTGAGTAACTCATATGCTCTATTACAGACCCAATACCAATAGCTATTCATATACAGTACAGTATATGGATGTGAGGTGTTCTCACACACACACACAAATCTTAGTCTACCAACCCTAATCAGGTATGATTGAGGAGTATTGTAGAAAATTTAGCAGTTTGGTAAATTAATCTGTTCATCAAGAAACCACCTAAGATGTTTCACCCCAAAATCTAAAGAAAGAACTAAGTCATTGTATTTTTCATAAAGTAAATAAAGCCTCCTCTTAGGGCCATTTAATTTATACTTATGACATTTTCATAACATTTAAGCACATTTCCATCCTAATTCTCATTACTTTATTGATGCAAAAAAATCCAATGTATCCAATGTATATATCAGCTGATAAAGCTGATATATTGAGTATTTATATATTATACCTTTATTACTGCTTTTAATAAAAAATTTTAATAAAAAAAAAAGTTTTCCTTCACTATTTTCTAACATTGTTTTACTGTAAAACAATTAAGTAATGGCTCAAAAAGGAAAGCATCCACAGATATTACAGTACTTTGAATGTAGTGGTAGAAGGTGCTTAATTTATCAAATAAAGTTTCATTTATTTTTTTATTATTTTTTTATTTCTAAGTGAGATTGACCCAGCAATTGTCTACATTTTAAAGCGTTAAACTCTTCTAAAAGTTGTAAAAACTCTTTTCTATCTGTATGTTTTATCCCAAGCTCACAAACGTGCGGCGACTTCCACCACGCAAGATCATAGTAAATGTTTCGGTTAATGATGACGTTCAGCTCAAGAAGGCAGAGAACGCCTGGAAACCTGGGATGAAGAAAGAGAACGTCACAGATGACCCAGAGGCCGTGAAAACCCAGGTGTGGAGTTCGGTTCTTTTACTGTTATCCATAAGTGTTTGAAAAATTCACTGTAAAAGAAGCACTTCAAGAGATGCACTCCTCAGCTTGAAGTAGATGGCTGTCACATGTGGCTGCTTTTGTTAATGTCGGCACTGGGGTTTTGTTGGACGTTCTCCCGTCCATTAAGTCCTGATTTGTCACCTGATTTGTTGTTTTTATCTGAAGGTTGTTTTGTTGATTTGAACTGCAGTGTGTTGGCAATCTGTTGCTTTTCTGGCACTTCAGGAGTTGTTCCGGAAAGTTCGTAGCATTTTGAACAAGCTCACACCCCAGATGTTTAATCAGCTGATGAAGCAGGTGACAGATCTCACGATCAACACCGAGGAGAGGCTGAAAGGTGTCATCGACCTTGTGTTCGAGAAAGCCATTGATGAGCCCAGCTTCTCTGTGGCCTACGCCAACATGTGTCGCTGCCTGGCTACAGTACGTTCTGTGCACTTTGAGTTTCCTTGGACTGTCTGTTATTTTGCCTCATATTATTCCTTCTTAAGTATGTCACAAGTATCTCTTCCTCTTATGATCCAATTGTAGCTAAAAGTGCCCACAGCAGACAAACCTAATACCACGGTAAACTTCCGGAAGCTGCTTTTGAACCGCTGTCAGAAGGAATTCGAGAGGGACAAAGTGGACGACGTCGTACTTGAGAGAAAACAAAAGGAGCTGGACTCTACCACATCAGTAATAATTCAATAATGATTAGCAAAGAATTTAGACTTGCGTGACGTTTTGTCCGTAATGTCCATTTATGTACTATTTTCACCTGGGCAAATGTATTTAATAGGAAGTTAACCCTAAAATGAAAAATCTGTCGTCATTTACTCACCCCAAATGATTTTATAATAAAAATGGTTTGTATGCAGTTGTTACCGTATTTTTCGGACTATAAGTCGCACCTAAGTATAAGTCGCATCAGTCCAAAAATACATCATGATGAGGAAAAAAACATATATAAGTCGCACTAGACTATAAGTCGCATTTATTTAGAACCAAGCCTCAAGAGGGCGCTCTATGCTGCTCAGTGTAGGCTACAGGAGCACTGAGCAGCATAGAGCGCCCCCTCGTGGCTGGAGAAGGTAATGTTTTCTCTTGGTTCATGTCAAATTAAATTTGATAAATAAGTTGCACCTGACATAGTTTGGCAGGACCAGCCAAACTATGAAAAAAAAAAATGCGACTTATAGTCCGGAAAATACGGTAATGCTAGTTTTAAATGCTATTCAAATATTTATTATTATTGAGAACTTGCTTTTATTTTTATATTTTCAGTTTTCATTTTATTGTTAGTTTTCCATCCAATGTGTATATTTTATTTATTCCAACCTCATTTCAGTTCCCAAAAAACATTTTTAATCATTTTAGTTTTCATTTTTGTTTTAGTTAACAGTAACAGTGCTGCTAGTACATTCTTTAACATTTCTCTTTTTGTTTGTGTTTTACCAAACACAAGGAATGACATTAAAGGGGGAGTAAATAATGACAATGAATTTTTGGTTGAACTATTCTTTTAAAGACATTTTTCAAAAAGCATTATGGGATTTATATGTTACAGTGTTTTTTTTTAGCCCACAGAAAAGGAAAAACTGCAGGAGGAGCTCGAGGAGGCGAAGGACAAGGCCCGACGTCGCTCCACAGGAAATATCAAATTTATCGGTGAGCTGTTCAAGCTCAAGATGCTGACCGAGCCCATCATGCATGACTGTATGGTGAAACTACTAAAAAACCATGACGACGAGAGCTTAGAGTGCCTCTGCAGACTCCTCACTACCATCGGCAAAGACCTTGACTTCGAGAAAGCCAAGGTAACTCGGCCAGCAGTTTGTTATTCTACATTCTGGAGCCGTATTGATTCGTATTTCACAAGATCAGCGGTGAAATCCCTTGGAAAGGGAAATTGGTGAAGGCATCCAAGGTAGAATATTTAGCTTTTTATTTAAGTAATCTAATATCACCGTGAAACTAGAACCACCGTAAAACCTAATGGCAAGAGTATGGTCCACTTTGCAAACGCTTTGCTCAAGAACGGCCTCTTAGACAGGACGGGAAGCATCTAATTGACAAGTAAGTAGCATCTGATATTAACACTCGTCAAGCACCAAATAAGAGTTAAAATGATTTTTGATGACATTGGGTTAATTTGAAAGGAATTGCGACATAATGCATGGTTAGTTGGACTTATGTAATCCTCCATGATGTAAATGACTCATGTGAATTCAATTAAAGACATGCAAATCATCTACTAAAGAAAACATTTGTCGTGACTTGCACATCTTGTAATGACTTGTACGAGACCAAACACTGATTTTTTTTTATGATCTTTCTGGAAAGGTAAATCTGAAATCATGTGCAGATGTGCTTCTACGTTCCTCAAAGAAAATTCTTGGATATCTTGAAACGGTTCAGTGCCAGAACCTCGCGGATATTGGCAAATCCTGTAATTGGTTTCACCTTAGAAGTGCACATCATGGGAACATGTCAAGTCGAACATGTCAAAAGATTTGTTTCCCACCTGACTAATAAAAACCTCTTTTTGTTGATGTTTTTTTTTTCCCCCTGTTGGACATTGCATAAATTCAGCCAATCAGACTGGAGCTTGCCATTTTATTGTGCAATATGCATCCTTCAGCATGCCTCTGCTGTTTGTTTCTCGGGTAAAAATAGGCAACTAATAAATCAGTCCAGAACTCTGGAAAGGCAGCACTCAGCAGTAACAGTATTAATTGTGATGCTCAAAAAGGAGGGGAAAGTTGTACAGTAATTGTTTTGTGCGTGTAATGTAGAAAAAATAGCTTGAAACGAGACATTCTCTCCGAAGGGATCTCTGTTGGTGTTGTGACTCATCCCAGTTTGTTCTCTGACAGCTGGCACTCTTGATCAATTACTCAGTTTTGTAGATTGTCAGTGGTGTGGTATAGTGGTAGGATAAAGGCGGGTACAGAAAAGGCGGCTATTTAAGTTTTGGAACATAAACTACAGTATGCATGAATTGTCACCAATTTCCACACGAGGAAGACACCTAACACCGTTTCTTAGTGTTTTTGAAAGAAAAAAGTCTCTTGTGATCACCAAGGCTGTATTCATTTGATCAAAAATGAAGTAAAACACTAATATTTTGAAATATAGTTACAATTACAACTGTTTTGTATTTTAAAATGTAATTTACTCCTGTGATGGCGAAGCTGGATTTTCAACAGCCATTATTTCAGTCATCGATGTCACATGATCCTCCAGAAATTATTCTAATATTCTAATTTGCTGTTAAAAAAAAGCATATCTTATTATTACAGCTGTGTTGCTTTTTTCAGAATTCTTTTTTTTAAACATTGTTTATTTGAAATAAAAAAGTAAAATCTTTTACCGTCACTTTTGATCAGTTTAATAAATCACAGATGAAAAAGCTTTTTTTTTTTTTTTTTTACTTTGCAGTTCAACTAAATTAGCTCTAAATGACATGCATTGAATGACGTCTAAATAACATTAGTATTCAGTATAGAAACCTTTTTAATGCAGTTAAATGGAAGATCACATTGCATTAAACTTAGTTTACACTCCAAAAGGAAATAAACGTTTTCCACCCAGGTTTCCAGCGCAGCTCCTTATCATCGTGGCACGATTGTGTAGCTTTGAGCAGTTTATCCAGAATCTGATTGTGAATCTGTTGTAAATCACTTGAGGTACTTGATTGAAATGTCATTGTAGCTGTACAAAGGAGTGAGCTGGGAAAACGTTGCAGTGCATTTCCTCAAAAGAAAGAGGAATAATGAGGCATGAGGGTGAACATATTCTGAATACTGTACACACACACACACACACACACACACAGTCTAAATGTGTTTCAGCTGGGCCCAACAGACCCTGGAGCTAAGTGTTAGGCAAGAGGGTAAATGTTTCCTGTATCCATCCTTTCTTTCTAGCAGCAGGAACTTAAGGCATTTTTAGGTTCTGCATCTATCAACCCTCTTGATTTAGGAGCAGTTTTTTGCTTCAAAACATTATTTTTAGATTTATGATGACTCCCTGTATGTCCTGTACCTCGTAATGGATGGGTACAGACGAGATCTCTGCTATATGATCACAGCTGTCCCCTGCAGCATTGAAGAAGTCTGTTTTGATTTATAGTCAGTCATCTTGCAGAGATGTTGTGATTGACACATGGACTCATGAACTCAGTATTTGATATTCAACAGATTTTTTATTTTTTTTTATCACTCCCTGCTCTGTGTCCTTGAATAGCCCCGTATGGACCAGTACTTCAACCAGATGGAGAAAATTGTCAAAGAGCGCAAGACATCATCACGGATACGGTTCATGCTACAGGATGTGATAGATTTGAGACTGGTAAGTGCCATGGGTGTGTGTGTGTGTGTGTGTGTGTTGAGAGAGTGTACAGATAGCCATTGCCAGACCTTTAGAAAGGCCTGGTTTTGATGAAAGTAACAGAAAGAACCTAAAAAAAAACGTCTGTGAAGTGTTTTTGCTGGCATTTTTTTTTTTTTTTTTACCATTTCATAATCTGTAGAGATTTATGTGGCATTTGACTTATACGAAACTGTATTTATTTATCAATTTGATTCATCCTTGATCAATAAAAGCATTTGTTTCCTTTCATTTCTTTTTAAATAAAATATTTAATTTTACTTTTCATTTTACTTTATAATAATTTATTTCATTTTTATTTAACATATGAAAGTGGAATAACATAGGCACGGAAACGGAAACCCTGAACTCAGTGGCCCAGAAACAGCCAGAGGTTAAATATAGTGTCAAAATCTGAAAGGTTTCTATAGGTTGGAGTTAAATGTAACTGTTTCCAAGAATGACACTGATCTATTAATCAAAGACACCTGAGCTCTCTGATTATTTATATTGTCCAGCATAACTGGGTGTCCCGAAGAGCAGACCAAGGTCCTAAAACCATAGAGCAGATCCACAAAGAGGCCAAGCTGGAGGAACAGGAGGAACAGAGGAAGGTTCATCAGCAGCTTCTGTCTAAGGACACCAAGAGAAGGCCAGGTGAGTTTCACAGCACTTCCTCTCAGCTTTTTAAATTGTGCTTCCAGTTATAACTACAGCACCACCCACAGGACAAAACCTCATTTGACGTTCCAGGTATACTCCGAGATAAGGTCTGAACACATCAAAACATTACTGGGAGCATGCTGTTCAGACAGTAGACAGAGGGTTAACAAGGTTTGACTGTGCTTTTGGGCTTTTCATACAACAGTAACTTGACCGATTTCTTATTATTTTGAAGGAATGGTCCTTAATTATGGAGGGATTTTTGGGTCAAATTATAAACGAAAAGTCTAAAACTAAAAGTCTTAAACCAAAACTAAAAATCTAAATTTGAAACTTAAAGGGGTCATGAAATGAGAAACCAAATTTGCCTTGATCTTTTGGAATATAAGAGGTCTTTGTACCATTAAAACGTCCTGCAAGTTTCATAGCTTAAGACGTCCTCCCCATTACAAACGAGCCATTTATTTAATCAAGCTCTAAATACAGCTCGTTCTGGATCCATGGTAAGAAGTGACGTCACGGTGCGAAGTGACGTTCCAACCATTTGCATATGACCGCCTCCAGCACAAGACAATTATTATTATTATTTAAATTAGGTAAATAATGTTGAACTGTTAGCATATTAAACTATAGAATAATTATGAAACAATAAACCGGTTTCAAGTGTCTCGGGTTACAATTTTTTTATTAATTCAAAATAGTTTCACTTTCCATGTGGACACGGGCTGATCCAGTCTTCGTTGTTGTGGTGATGGTTCATTTTCCTCTGATTCCTCATCTGATTCCGGCTCAAACATATAAGGTTTTATCATTGCAAGAGCCATCGCTTCGAATGCATCACTCGCTACTAAACAGTTACGCTCAATCCGCAAATGTTCCGTCAAATGTCGTTAGCCAATCATAACAGTGGGCGTTAACACTGAACTCTTAAAGGGGAAACAACCCAAAACAGACTGTTTGAATCAAAGGATGAGAAACAGGGTGGGAAAATGTCATAATTCACTACATTTTAAAAGTTTTTTTTTTTTTTTAACTATAGTAATACTATAATTGCACCTAGGGGACCATAATAATAAAATAAAAAAACCCATGTCATGACCCCTTTAAAGTCCAAGTCGAAAATTTATTTGGTATTTAGGATTGGGCATTTGGTATTTAGGATAGGGCATTTTGTATTTAGGATTGGGCATTTTCTATTTAGGGTTGGGCATTTGGTCATTTAGCCATTTAGGATTGAGGATTGGGGATTTGGGGATTTAGGATTGGGCATTTGAGGATTGAGGATTGGGGAGTGTATGCAAATTAGGAGGCGTGGCCCAAATACTGGAGGCTGGGTTTGAAATGGCTGGTGCGCAGAGGCACCTTATGGACAGCAGAGGGAGCTCCCAGTGCTAAGGAACACACTGTAATGAAACCAAACGGAGCAAGTGAGCGGCTTGAGCGAGGACTGTGTGATAACTTCAACTTAATGACAGCTTTGTAACATTTGTGGCCTCAAACACAAAGTCACCAGTGAAAGGAGTGCTATCGTTCTGACGACGAAAAAGCAGCAGACAGACAGTGCAGCATGTAAGATGCTAACATTAGCTACTAGTTATATAAGCTGATATTGCTAACATGCTTTAATAGGGTATTATTATATTGGGACATGCTGCCTTCTTTTTTAAACTGCGCTTAACCCCTCTGACATTAGTAGATACACTCCTTTCACATTGCCACTAGATGGTCTTGTTTATGTTTTTTTCTTTTTTTTTTTTTGCTATATAGTATTTTATTAAGATTGTAAGAGAAAATAAATTAGGCTTGTTCGACTTGAACCGGCGCTGCACACTGCAAGACCGATCGGTTTATGACATCAAAGTACTGCGAGAGCGATTCAAAAGCATAAGGGGCGTCTACTCTCTTTGATGTCATATGTCGTGTGTGTATGTATGTATGTGTGTATATGTATATATAACACAACTCATAAAAAAAAAAAAAAAAAAAAAAAAAACAAGGTTATGTATATATAACACAACTCATAAAAAAACAAAAACAAAAAACAAGGTTAGGAAACAGTAAAGGCAGCATGAAGGCCAGTGACGATGTAACAGCAGGGTTTTTGTGCAGTGTAGACATCACTTGCAGTCCGTGCCCAACCACTGACTAGAGGGGACTGTTGAACCGTTAAGGCCATGTTTCAGTAACTTTTCTTATAACAATATATAACCCAACCACTGACTTGTCATGATTCTTGCAGATGTTTCACCTGGACATGAAGGACCACTTGTTGTCACAGCTTGACAAGTCAGTGGTTGGGTTATATATTGTTATAAGAAAAGTTACTGAAACATGGCCTTAACGGTTCAACAGTCCCCTCTAGTTCTTTGGTCCTGTTTGACTTCGGGTGAGTAGCACAACACTGAACTACAGTGTTAGCTGTGATGGTTAAACCTTTCCACACAAGACAATATGTTAGTGACCCAATGGCACGGACTGCAAGTGACTAGCAGAATATCAGCTGGAAGCAGCAAAGTCACCACATAAACACGTTAAGACGATGTCAGAGTATAATATAACAATATATTGCGGTCCTTTTTACACTGCACAAAAACCCTGCTGTTACATCGTCACTGGCCTTCATGCTGCCTTTACTGTTTCCTAACCTTGTTTTTTTTTTTTTTTTTTTTTTTATGAGTTGTGTTATATATACATATACACACATACATACATACACACACGACATATGACATCAAAGAGAGTAGACGCTCCTTATGCTTTTGAATCGCTCTCGCAGTACTTTGATGTCATAAACCGATCGGTCTTGCAGTGTGCAGCGCCGGTTCAAGTCGAACAAGCCTAATTTCTTTTCTCTTACAATCTTAATAAAATACTATATAGCAAAAAAAAAAAAAGAAAAAAACATAAACAAGACCATCTAGTGGCAATGTGAAAGGAGTGTATCTACTAATGTCAGAGGGGTTAAGCGCAGTTTAAAAAAGAAGGCAGCATGTCCCAATATAATAATACCCTATTAAAGCATGTTAGCAATATCAGCTTATATAACTAGTAGCTAATGTTAGCATCTTACATGCTGCACTGTCTGTCTGCTGCTTTTTCGTCGTCAGAACGATAGCACTCCTTTCACTGGTGACTTTGTGTTTGAGGCCACAAATGTTACAAAGCTGTCATTAAGTTGAAGTTATCACACAGTCCTCGCTCAAGCCGCTCACTTGCTCCGTTTGGTTTCATTACAGTGTGTTCCTTAGCACTGGGAGCTCCCTCTGCTGTCCATAAGGTGCCTCTGCGCACCAGCCATTTCAAACCCAGCCTCCAGTATTTGGGCCACGCCTCCTAATTTGCATACACTCCCCAATCCTCAATCCTCAAATGCCCAATCCTAAATCCCCAAATCCCCAATCCTCAATCCTAAATGGCTAAATGATTAAATGCCCAATCCTAAATACCAAATTCCCAATCCTAAATACCAAATTCCCAATCCTAAATCCCCAAATGCCCAATCCTAAATCCTAAATGGCTAAATGACCAAATGCCCAACCCTAAATAGAAAATGCCCAATCCTAAATACAAAATGCCCTATCCTAAATACCAAATGCCCAATCCTAAATACCAAATAAATTTTCGACTTGGACTTTAAGTTTCAAATTTAGATTTTTAGTTTTGGTTTAAGACTTTTAGTTTTAGACTTTTCGTTTATAATTTGACCCAAAAATCCCTCCATACTTAATATGTCTAATCTTGAAAAGTAACGAATATGATGGCTTCTGAGAAAGAAACTAATAACAGAATTCAAAATTTTGGGTGATCTTTTAGATCAGTGGTTCTCAACCCTTTAAGATATTTCTGGTTCCAAGCTTCTTGTTTTCCTTTTTATATTTTCAGAAACTAGAAGAGCTGATATTGAAAATCCAGACATTCTGTCCCAAAATTTCAAGAACCGCATTTTCCACCAGTTTGTGATTTGTAATTCTCAGCAATCTCAGAGCGTCACAGAACTATAAAAGTGTTTATTCATTATAGAAATGTGTTGTTTTTAAATTGATAAAAGTTAGTCATATTTTACAAATTTTCATGACACTTCAAAATCACATTTTAAACTATTTAAATACCCTTATATATCCAGGTTTTATTTTAGGAATGCTTAAAAAAAAATGATAGTTTTTGAGGTAACAAATTAAAATGAGAAATATGCTTGGAATTAATTTACTGAAAAGCTATAATAATTCTATTTCTAAAAGAAATATTGTGTTGAGGCCCCTTGGTGGGTCTTGGCCCCCTGATTCAAATATGTAATAAAATCCTTGGCATTTCTGATTCCGTGTTCAATGACTATTAAAGGCTAGTGGTGATCTGTTGTGAAGTAACGCTGCTCTGTGCCTTTGGTTCTAGACCAAAGAGATCAGCGCTCCCAGAGGGAGGAGACGTGGAACACTGTGCCCACTACTAAGAACAGCAGGACCATCGACCCCACAAAGATCCCCAAGATCTCCAAGGTGAAGAGACGATTCGCTGCACAAACACTTCATATTTCACACATAAATCCCATTTTTGAATGCAAATCAATGGGTACAATTGATTTGAAGTAACACCGCCGCCTACTGATTATAATCACAGTTGTTAAGTGCAGCACAGAATATGTTAACACTGGCACCACATGTGATTTTAACAATCAATGATAAGTCATTTTAGAAGGATGAGATGGTAATGCTCTCATACTGAATCCCAACCAATCCCCATTACAGCCTCAAATCGATGAAAAGATTCAGCTTGGTCCGCGGGCTCAGATCAACTGGATAAAGGGCAGCAGTGGCGGAGCCAAAGCTAGTGACCCTGGTGAGGCCACATGAGTGTGAAGTACTGATCAAAACTTTGTTAAACCTACCAACATTCATGTGTCTTAAACTGACTGCCGATTCAGTGAAAATTACGGTTTTCTATATAACATGTATGTATGAATGCGTCCATGCCCATGTTTCCAGAGTTAACACGCTCTGCCAGTAGCACCCTGAACCGTTATTCAGCGCTACAGTCGCCCACGTCTCAGCCCAGCCCAGCACCAGCCCAAACCTCTGATTCTGATTCCAGACGCCCACTGGGAAGGTACCCAACATCTGAGAACTGAAGAGCTCCAAATACAAATGTAGAATTTCAATATCAAAAGCCTGACATCTTTTCATTCGTCTTATATCTCTGCCAGTCGAGGCAGCACTGGTCGTGATCGCAGTGAAAAGCCGTTGAGTTTTGGGCCATCACGACCGGGGCTCTTAAGCAGAGGGAGCAGCGCTAAGGAGCTAACAGACAACATGGCCCCTCAGGAGACATGGAGGGAGGGACCTGACTCACACCATACACCTTGTAAAGCCAGCATTTCAGAGGAGAAATGTGAGATGGAGAACATCAGAGCCACAGAGACAAGTGAGGAAGGATACGTGCTTACACTAGTGAACACGTATACATTATAGCTGCATTTTCCATGTATTTGCTTGTGTACTGAATATATATATTCTAATACTGAGCTTCTGCTTGATTGCAGTGAACTCTGAGACGCCGCAGGTCACTGGTGGCTCAGAGAAGCCCATCCTGACCGAAGAGGAGGTCGAGCGGAAGTCCAAATCCATCATTGATGAGTTTCTGCACATTAATGACTACAAGGTAGAGGTCTTCACAGAATTACATGAGACCCATCGACCCGGGGACCCATACGGGTTTGGGTATATATTTTAAATGATCAGCCGGGTCCGGATCCGAATCTATTACACCCGACCGTGATCAGACACGGCTTGTGTTTTTTGTAACTTGCAACTTGTAAAATCAGGAAAAGAAAAGTGTGAACCAAAAAAAAGCGATATCTCAGTTGTCAGATTCAGACACGACGCAGAGCACAGAGATGATAGCAAATACATTTTTTAAAACGTATTTTCAAACTTTCAATATCTGCGATGTGACTGTCACTACTCTAAGCCGTTTTGTGTCCGTGGCTGTTTGTGTGTGCAGGAGGCAGTGCAATGTGTGATTGAGATGGATCAGCCCTCTCTGCTGTTTGTGTTTGTGCGCATGGGTCTGGAGTGCACACTGGAGCGTAGTCAGAAAGCCAGAGAGCACATGGGACTGCTCTTCTATCAGCTTGTTCAGAAGAGCATCTTAACCCATTCTCAACTCTATAAAGGGTGAGCACACACACATTACATTGAGATCAAATGTAGTTTACTTGTGTACTAATATAGTAAAGCGCTAGGGTTTGACCCGTTCTCATGGCTCTGTAGGTTTTCGGAGATGCTGGAGCAGGCTGATGATATGGCCATAGATGTTCCCTTCATTTGGCTTTACCTGGCTGAGCTGCTCAATCCTCTGCTGAGAGAAGGAGGAATCAACATGAGAGAGCTGTTCAGGTCAGGCCCCCCAAAACACTGAACGAGGATGGTCTTCTGAGTTCTGTTTTATTGTTGTTGTTGTTTTTTTGTCATTTTTGATAAAAAGGACATTCCACCCTAAAACCCTGTTACATGTTGTCCTTGATTAATAGACGGATCTTCGTTTGA
The DNA here is from genome assembly GCF_003368295.1 of Carassius auratus. Lineage (NCBI taxonomy): Eukaryota > Metazoa > Chordata > Actinopteri > Cypriniformes > Cyprinidae > Carassius > Carassius auratus. The sequence continues at coordinate 72,329 of NW_020528252.1, read as the reverse complement.
GGTGGAATCTCCTTTCAAAGGATGATTTAAGAAGTGCATGTACTGTTCAAGCTCCAGTACAGGGTCAAAATATTATACAATAATACATCTAAAACATGAAATTATAGTATTGTTATATTATTTTCTTTCCATATATCTGTAGGTTAATGGGGAATTGCTGTAGCATATCCCAGCATGTCTCCGGCCTTTTATTTTTATTTTTTATTACATTTTTATATTGTAAGTGATGGCAAATGAGCATGGTATAAGTGGAATAATCCATGTCTTAGATGGATTTAGGCATTAAAATAGCCAAAATATTAAGAAAAGCTAGTATAGAATCTCAATTTTAAAATAAAGAATACAAAATATATATTATTTTTACATTTAATAAAAAAAACAATATGCATCCTCAATTGCTACTTTGTCACTATTACACTAAAATAACATTTTACCATTTTTTATAATTTATTCAAATTCTGTTTAAAACAACTTCTGTAGGCAAGAATGTATTATCAAAGGGTGAGCTGCATTCAAAGCAGGTTGCGCAGTCTGATGTTTTTCAGTCTTTGAGAATTTTTTTTTTTTTTTTAAGTTAACATGGCCTTTTTACATTTCCAAATAAGTTGGCATACAGAATTCAGTACGATATAAAAATAAATAAAAACCCAACACATCCCTTCCGACACACCTCATTGTATTGGGTTATTGGGACTTCTGGGGCTTTAACAGTTTGGCAGTGCACAGTAGTTGCAGTCATTCCAGGTCCTTGCAGGCTCCAGCTGTCTTAGTGATTCAGTTTAGCATCTAATGGAGATTTGTTTTTTTTCTGCAGTGAGTTAAGTAAACCGCTACTCCCTGTGGGAAGAGCTTCCATCTTATTTTCTGAAATACTGCACCTACTATGCAAACAAATGGTAAGATCAACTTTTGTTGACATGGTGTTAAGAGCATTGAGTTCGTCTTTATCTAGTTGTCATCTGTGATGTAGGGCTCCTGCATGATGCTTACTATTAACAGACACCTCTGTGACAGAAACAGTCTGCTGTAAATAAGCTTTGTGCAATCTTCTGGGTGCCATGGGTTTGTGTGTTTACATGCATCTGATTGTGCTACAGAGCCATAGGAAAGTTGGAGACTTGTGGAGAGAGTCTGGGCTGAACTGGGCCGACTTCCTGCCTGAGGGAGAACATCTTCCTGCCTTCATCTCACAACAGGTGAGAATGTAGCCTGAACACCATTCCCAGAAATGAACCACTGGTGTTAAGAAGTAATTAACTAGACATAGCAACATACACAAATTCACCTGTTTTCAAAAAAGCATAGCTTTATCAAGCAACGTTTTAAAACGGATGGCAGCATTGCACAATTGTTACCAAAACTGAGTTTATAATCTGAAACCCAAAATGTCAGCTCTTGTTCTTATACTGTATGAAGCATTAGAAATTCTGACTCAATTAAATTTAACTGACTCAATTAAATCAATTGAATTACTTTTTAATGTATTCTTTGTAGTGCTGGCCCCTAATAGTCGATTAACCATTAGTCGACGAGAAGAGGTTTAGTCGATCAAAATTTTATGTCGCAGAAAAAAACTATTTCCACAGGAAGTCGCAAAGTCACACAAATTATTAACAGCTGGTCTATGTGGTAATTACTGTACATGAGACATCCAAACGTTGCGTTGCTTATCATCTGAAACATGCAAGTAGTAGCATCATTACATAGCTGCTCGTTCTACCATTAACCTAGAAAAATGTGTGCTATTCAGTTATGTAATCCGTAAGAAACCTGCACATCTGCAATCTGTGGAGATGACAAGTCAGTGTCTGGACTTCATCACTGCTACAGAAAACACTAGTTTATCATTGAATTATTACAATTTTAAGGCAGTCTTGCTGTTTTTTTCCCTTGAGCTATAGGCAATTCAAATATAAACATATGATTAGTCGACTAATTGCTAAAAACGAACAACGACTAGTAGACTGGAAAAATCTTTAGTCGAGGGCAGCCCTGATTCTTAGATCACATAAATGCAGCCTTGGTGTACAGTTGTGTGTGTGTGTTTATAGCTAGTTTAAAGCAACTTCCTCTATTTCAAGGAATGTGTTATAAAATAAGTTCACCCAAAAATTAAAATTCTGTCATTATTACTCACCCTCATGTCAGTCTAAATCCTTAAGACCTCCGTTCATTTTAAGGACACAAATTAAGATATTTGATGAATTCTGAGTGCTCTGACCCTCCCATAGACACAAAGCAATAACCACGATCAAGGTCCAGAAACGTAGCAAATAGATCAGTAAAATAATCCATGTGACATCAGGGATTCAACCGTATTTTATGTAATTTTTACGAAGCTATGAGAAATACAAATAAAAAATATATAAATAAAGTGTTCCTGTAGCTCAAGTGGTGTAGAGCATTGCTTTAGCAAGCAAGCAAGTGCAAGGTTGGGGGTTCGATTCCCCGGGAACACATGATAGGTAAAAATTATTAGCCTGAATGCACACTGTAAGTCGCTTTGGATAAAAGCGTCTGCTAAATGCATAAATTTAATTTAAAATACTTTTAGTGTTCCTGTGGCTCAGTGGTAGAGCATTGCGTTAGCAGCGCAAAAGGTTATGGGTTCAATTCACAGGGATCACGCATACTGGTAAAAGAAAATAAAAATTATAGCCTGAATTCACTGTAAGTCACTTTGGGTGAAAGCGTCTGCAAAATCCATGAATTAAAAATTTCATATAATTAAATACTTTTTGTATGCAACGTAAACAAAATTAACTACTTTATTCCACAATTCATCTCCTCTGCATCCACTGACACATAAATCCATGTAAACAGTGTATGCTATTCTGTGTCAGCTACATCACGTGGACACGTTGTTTTTGTTCAAATCAAAGCGTAAACAACATAGAAAACATATACGCCTGACACAGCTGACACAGAATATCATACGCTGTTTACATACAGTTCAAATTACGAATTAGGCTGTTGTTCAAATTATGATGGAACCCCTGATGACAGAATTTTAATTTTTGGGTGAACTAACCCTTTAAGGAAAAATGCGCTTTTGAACACACAATCAACCAGCTGTACCTTTTCCCACTTTTTCCAGAAGTTAGAGTTCACCATATCAGAAGTCTCCCCTCTGTCCGCGGCCTCAGCTAAACCCAGCCTCAGTCCTGAGGAGCTTTTCAAACAGCTAGAGCACCTCCTGCTAGAAGACATTGCTAGTGACGAACAGATCTTCGACTGGGTTGAGGTGAGACCGATCAGAAAGTCCTATCAAGCAGATCCGCAAAGCCAACGTTTTCAAGAAAATGCAAGGCTTAAAAGATGCTTTTCTTTTTAGGCTAATTTGGACGAATCTCAAATGAGTTCATCTCCATTTTTGAGAGCGTTAATGACGGCTGTTTGTAAAGCAGCAGTTAAAGGTGAGCAAACTACTTACCCTACTTAAACAGCTTCATCTCTATCTTCTTTTCTCCAATTACTTTAGTCTTTTTTTTCCTCTTCAGATGAAAGCACGTGCTGTAGAGTGGACACTGCTATCATCCAGAGACGCCTGCCTATATTACATAAGTACCTTAACTCAGACACCGAGCGGCAGCTGCAAGCCCTTTATGCTCTTCAGTCTTTGATTGTCGCCCTGGATCAACCTCCCAGTATGTAGCAGATAAAAATAAAGATGCCAAACTGAACTAAAGATTTCTAGGATTGTAATCTTTCTCTACGTCTATCCACAGATCTACTGCGAATGTTTTTCGATTGTCTTTACGATGAGGACGTTATTTCGGAGGACGCTTTCTATCAGTGGGAAACAAGTAAAGACCCGGCGGAACAGCATGGAAAAGGCGTAGCACTGAAGTCTGTCACCGCGTTCTTTACCTGGTTACGTGAGGCGGAGGAGGAGTCTGAGGATAATTGACACAAGCAGGTGGCCGACGCCCAGAGGCCCCCTACTGACACAAATGAAAAATGCATCCAGACTAAACAGGGCCAGCCATAGACAGACTTACTCCTGAAGACACAGGAACTTTGACTTTGAAACGCTGGCCAACTTGAGCTGGAACTCTCTACGCAACAGAGGGAACACTTAATTATTGTATCATATATAGAAAATATTTTTGTTTTAAAGTTTCACTTTTTTTTTCTTTTGTTACTTTTAAAAGAAGAGACTTAAAATAGGTTCTGGATTCTTTAATTTATTATTTTTTTAAGAGACTGCAAGTACGGAGTTCTATTTAACATTTGCAGGCAAAAAGAACATTGATATAAATAACAGAAATAAACATGTATCATAACAATAATATTAATTTTGTTTAAATGTGTCAGCAGCCGCCCTGGATTCATGTGATCGACCTTTAAACAAATAAAATATTTCCTCCGAAATAAATAAATGCATACATCTTCGGCCCGAGGTGGGGACTGGTCCAGGATCGGCTAATGTTGCTGAAGTTTCAGGATGTTTTGAGAAACACCCACCACTGGTTCTTCTGCTTCGGTTTTTGCTCGACGAACTTTCCAAGTAACATGGCAAACACAGTAAAAATGAATATGTATCCTGAATGGAATGATAAGAATTCAGACATCAATATGGCTTGTATGCTTTAAGGTGAAGTACAAACACTAATGCAAGTCAGAGCATTGCCAGGATTGCTCAGTGTACTTGTGATGAAGAACTACAGAGGAAATGTAAAGCTTGTAAATACATTAAAGAGAAAAAAAACAAAAAAGATCTAAAAATCACCATGATGCTGTGCTGTTTGTTTTTGCAGGGAAATTTACAGGATTCAGCAGTTCAGATATAATATTAATTATATGTTTTAGGATATATTATTAGCTTTTTTTTTTTTTACTTAATTTCCTAATTGACTATAAAGCATTACGTAATCAAACCAGTTTTATTAATATTGAGTTAGTTTAATTAGTCATAGAGTGTGATCAATATTTGTTACAATTTTTTTTCTAATATCATAAATATTATTTGTGTGAAAATGTAACAATAACAACCAGTCAGAGTCTTTTACTTTAAGTCAGCCGGAGACTTTTAATTTATCAGGTTTATTCCCACGACATCACCATATCTGCGTACGTCGTGACGTCAGACGTCCAAAGCGTGGGGGCGCTCCTCCTTAAAGTCGCAATTTGGTAAGTCGTTAATTAAATACAACATTAAAATAAATGAAACTCGGTTTATATAGTAATTGTTGTATACTTCAAGTCTTATTTTAAAAAAGAGACATAAACCACCTTTAAAACGATACGCTGCTACTGATATCACTTAACGTTTAAATTTAATGCACTTTAGTAACATCAAATTAAGTAACACTTTAGTAACATTAAATTTAATTAAATGCACTTGAGTAACGTTAGACTGAACAACAGTGTGTCTGTTTTGAATCTAAGTTACCAACCTAGACAACATTTTGCACATGTTGTCTAAGTGGGCAGCTCATGAGCTTTTTTTTTTTTTTTTTTTTTACCTGCAATCTGAGATTTTCTGCCTTCCTTCGTTCAACTGCAGTCATCAAATAGCAAAGATGTTCCGGCCCAAGCCCAAACTGAAGGACAGACAGCACCTGTACAGGCTGATCATCAGCCAGCTGCTGTAATACGGATACACCAGCATCGCCAACAGCCTGATCAATGAGGTGAAGCCCCAGAGTGTGGTGTCTCCATCAGAGCAGCTCATGCAACTGGCCAGGATAGGTATGACTCCACTCTATACAAATTTGTAAGTTTCTGAAACTTTAAGCGTTTAATATTTTTCCTAGTACTGTATAATTGTTAAATAACAGAATAAACTAAACCATTGAATAGTGTGCGTATATATATCTCTTTCCAACAAAGGATTCAATATTTGCAAGCAAAAGGGCAATAAACAAGAGGGTTATAATAGAAGTCCTTAAGTTTAAGAATGTTTTATTCTGAGTCAATCGAAAACACTTTGCAACATACACGATTCTAAAATAAGTGAGTAATTGTTTCTTCAAAAGTGATAGCAAAAAGAGCAGTTGTGTCAGTAAATGGACTTATGGATTTACCTCCTTATCTCTATATAGATATCTTTGTGAACAATTCGTCCAGGCATTGGCTTAAACTCTGGAGTTTAATACCCACACCTCAAAATCCATTCAACATCCAATGCAGAGCCATCGATTTTTTTTTTGATAATGCTTCAGTTGGATCTACATCACAATTCAGAAGAAAAAATTCTGTTTCATTGCGACTTCCGGTATGTTATTTATTCAAGTTGGACAACGAAACAGCCCAGCAGAACTCTTTGATTATTCAAAGCCTTCAGCAAAAAGAGCCTTCAAGCACATACAGGTATAAAATCTAACTAAATCATGACTCTAAATGAGTTTGAAAAGGTAAATGTTTATAATAAGCTGGAGTTTAAGAGGTCATTTGTGGCCTTTCGTTTAATGAAGAAGTTTGCATGGATTTCTTTCTTCCTTTCATTTTCTACAGGAAGCTGAAATGTTGCGCTCCATCTTTTTTAATCCGTCTGGGGATTTCTTACTAGTTGGCACACAGCATCCAACCTTGCGTCTTTATGACGTCAACACTTTCCAGTGTTTTGTGTCCTGCAACCTTCTGGATCAGCACACAGACACCATCTGCGGAGTCTGTTACAATCCCAGCGCTAACAGCTACGTCACCTGTAACACACATCACAGCCAGTGTAGCCCAGTTTCGGAAATGCATGACTCCTACGAGTTGGTTATGTTGATAATTAGTTCAAAAACACTGGTTAACGGTTTAAATCAGTCTGAAACATTGCCCTGTATAATTAACATAATTAACTGGGAAAGAATACATTTGTTTGTAAGTAGAATAGACTGAAATACACTGGAATAAATCAGAATCTAACCAAAACTTAGAGCCAGATAATCTGAATCAAATTTAATCAGTAAACTTGTGTATGTTATAAGCATCTAGGAGTGGAAATAAAAATAATTTTATAATATGTGTTAAAAACAAAATGTGGGTAAAAAGTGCTAGTAGTTAATAACATTATTTTGGAACTTCCATTGGTCAGTTTGGGGTAAACCTTGACATATAAGTTGGAAATACCAGTTCTGTCTGTTTTTTACTGCGGCTCGCGCACTCTGCCGCTTGCTCACCCTCATTGTGTTTCCTGTCATGCAGGTGCAGGTCTCAGTAGGCGACATACGCACCACACTCAGGGTGTTTTCTACCACACTGAGGAATATGTGCTGCTGCCAGATGAGCGAACCATCAGCTTGTGCTGCTGGGATTCACGCACTGCTGAGAGGAAGAACCTGCTCTCATTAGGCCACAATAACATTGTGCGCTGTATCGTACACTCACCCACCATCCCAGGCTTCATGACCTGCAGCAATGACTTCAGAGCACGCTTCTGGTATCGCCGCACCACCACGGACTAAGACACATCTGTGTGCTTTAAAAGCAAAAGTCTCTGAGCTTCTTTTATCAGCAGGTCCCAAACATTGCGTATGACTTCAGAGGCTTGTTTGCCAAGCCTCCATATCACTGAATGCACAAAACCATTTTTAAAAGCACCAGAGAGCTTATGACTGTGGTACCTTAGTATTACTGCCGGGTGGTGCTGTTTTACTACTATGAGTTCTGTTGTTTTCTTTACTACCATTTCATAACATCAGAACTATCAGCCGTAAAGTTGCATTGAAGCTAAAGACAGATTTTTTTTTTATATTTGTGTCCGACAACAAGTAGATGAGTGTTATTCTGTCATGGCAAGTGCCTAGAATGTCATTTTTTCTGTTTTGGATATTAAAGGGATAGTTCACCCAAATAGCAAAATTAATTGTCATTAATATCTCACCCTCATGTCGTTCCAAACCAGTAAGACCTCCGTCTATCTTTGGGACACAGTTTAAGATATTTTAGATTTAGTCAGAGAGCTCTCAGTGCCTCCGTTGAAACTGTGTGTACGGTCTTCTGTCCATGTCCAGAAAGATAAGAAAAACATCTTCAAAGTAGTCCATGTGACATCAGAGGGTCCGTTGGAATTTTTTGAAGTATCGAAAATACATTTTGGTCCAAAAATAGCAAAAACTATGACTTTATTCAGCATTATCTTCTCTTCCGTGTCTGTTGTGAGAGAGTTCAAAACAAAGCAGTTTGTGATATCCGGTTCGCGAACGAATCATTCGATGTAACCAGATCTTTTTGAACCAGTTCATCAAATCGAACTGAATCATTTTAAACGGTTTGCATCTCTAATACGCATTAATCCACAAATGACTTAAGCTGTTCACTTTTTTAATGTGGCTGACACTCCCTCTGAGTTCAAACAAACCAATATCCCGGAATAATTCATGTACTCAAACAGTACACTGACTGAACTGCTGTGAAGAGGGAACTGAAGATGAACACCGAGCCGAGCCAGATAACGAACAAAACATTGACTCGTTCACGACAATAGACTGACTCATATTCCGGGTAATCAATGCAGTGTGAAAGTGCAAAATCTAGCGACAATTGGGAACAATTGCCGGAACACTTTACCGGTGTATTTGCCGGAATCGCAGTGTGAAAGGGGCTATAGCCGGCTGAATGTAGGCCTACTGGATCAGTACATTTTCTTAAAGTCACAGTCTTTATATTAATTGAACTGCAACAACAAAGAAATCACTCACTGCTCTTGATTAAAACGCTTTTGTAACTTTAATAAAGAACAATCTTTTATTTATACAGTCCAATATGCGATGCTGTTACATTTAATTCAATTTCTGAACCTAAAACTAATGCTAGACCTCCCTAAAAGAAAATCACTGTTTATTTTATTTGTATCTTTACTCTATTGTATTTATTTGTGCTGTTGCTCATAGTTAGATTTTTTTTTTAAGTGTAGTTTCTCCATAAACATAGCACATACCGAAAACCGTTACTCCAAAATGGTGAAATTCTATCTGGGAAAACCCAACGCATGGTGAATTCTTTGGGGGGATAACATATGAAAGCTGAGTGAGTTCAAGCCATTTCATTTTGTCCATAGCTTTATCGTAACAAAAGATATGGCTGAATCTGAATTTGGCTGATAGCTATGATTTCCCGGAATGGAATTTTGAGAAAAACCGGTTTAAACTGAGACGTGTTTCACTTTCACTTCTACTTAACGACCGCTGTCTGTCAGGAGCGCTAAACTGCATCATTTCACAAACAGACTAACGTTACCCTGGAGAGGACAGTTTTCCGTTGTTTATCATGACGGGCATAGTCTGAACTTTTGATCACCCCTTGTATGTTTGGACAGCACGAACGGTGTACCTTGTAGTTTGGAGAGTGAGCGCAGCACACCTGTGCATATTACAGACTGTCATCAGACTCCTCCTCTTGAGTAACATCATCTGATCCTTCATCTCTGGATGTGACATAGTCCAACAGCCTATAACATCTTTTAGGGCAATGACATCACCACGACTGAGCAGACTAAGATCTCATGATATTAATAAATAAATAAATAAAAAACTTTGTGTGCCGTAGTTTACACAGGACTGGTGGGAAATGTGCATTGATACACGTTTATTATATGTTACTTGACTTATTTTGATAGGGTGAACTGTTTTTGTGGTGTTCAGAGAAAGTAGCCTACCTCCGCAGCACTCTTAACATTGAGAAAAAGACCGTCTTTAATGCTTGCTGCTGACATGATGTTATAGAATAATAATTGAGTGAAACCCTTATTTAGACAAAAAAAAATTACATACAACCTATTTTTAGAATTTCCTAGAGCAACGTCTGACGGGTTTTCCCAGATCGCATCACACAAACACACACACATTACTTGTGGTAAATGGTCAAAGAAAGCATTCACAGAAAGAGATGTATGGAAAGGAATGTTTAGACGAAGTGGCAGACGAGTCAGTTACAGGCATTGCCACATCTTCATATGTTAATATGGTTGTTTGTTCCTGTGTGTGGTAGATAGTTGCTTAAAACCTGGCCTGCAATTTTCTGTAAACTGTAGCGAACAGTTGAACACTACATTAGCTCTCACAATACCATAGAACACTAGTTGCAGATATTTAAAAATGAACTGTCCTCACATTTTTGGAGTTTATTCAGTAATGTCAGATGTTAAGGTCATGATGAGTTTGGAACATCTAAAAATATATTATTTTTTTTTCCTCTGAGGCAAGAATTTTTCTAGGTTAAATTGCCTAACGTTATTTGACGCAGAAGGGTAATTCCTCATAGCGGTTTCAAGATCCTCCTTTTCTTGGCACTGATAGTACTCTTAATAGTGCTAACACAGTCACATTTACAATGAGTGTGCCTTAGCCTGTCCACTGTGTGACAGATCCGGGTTTACTTGTTCGGTTTTAGTGAAAGGCAATGAGCTCATTGGCTTCACAAGAGAAGAGTTTACACGTAACAGGTGAAACAAGGAATTACAGAGTTGTAATGTTTGTCCAGAGTATTTACAGATCCTACCAGAAATTAGAGTTATATGGTATATATATATAACTTGAATGAATTAACATATGTTTCTCCATGTGTTTTGATTTTCATACAAATATTTTGGCATCTATATGTCTGATTCACTAATAATTTTGCAACCAATAATTAACTGCCAAAAAAAAAAAATTGTGTTTATTCCCAGTACGAGTAAATCTTTTTTTCTTTTTTTTTTCTTCCTAGGTCATATTTTATTTCATAGCTTCATGATAGTGTAGAGTGTGATCGAATGCATGCCGGTACTTGATGTCATCATGAAAAAAGGAAGTGCAACTTTACAAATTATGAAATATTTGGTAATTTATTATTTGCATCTAACATTGTTTTATTCTATGTTGTCCACAACCTAATCAGAGCAGACATGTGACCCATTTTTGGGTCACAACCACTGATCTCTAATTCTCTATTAAAGACCAGCTGAGAACCACTGTTGTAAATCATTGGTGTCCCACCCCCACCAGCCCTTTCCAGGGGCTCTATCTGTTGTCCTGACAGCAAAGTCTGTCCACTGGAGAATCTGCCCTATTAAAACAATACAATACATCACACCCATGTGCAAAGACGAAAGTGAAAATAGATTTGTAAAACAAATAGTGGAAGTAAAATAATAGTCAGACTGAAAGACTTTGTCTTTCTTTTGGAAAAGAACCTACAATCGCATTTGACCAACTTCTGCTTTTTTCTTCTTTTTAAAATCAGACCCACAGATATTCTCCCACATTTTCGTAGAAGTTTGGAGGAGGTGTGGTAGCAGTTGTTTCAAGGGGATTCGGATTGGCTGACATGCTTGTGGGCAAAACACATGTCATGAGTGAATGCTGCACTCCCCGCCCCTTATTGTGAAGTGTCTGGACTGGTTAATTTGGGCAATGTGTGTGTGAGTGTGTGTGAGAGACAACAACAAGAAGACCGGAGAACATAGAAGAATAGCAGACCGTCATAAAAACCGAATCACAGACAGATTCACAGATGCTGTTGGACAAGATTGGCTCTGTCTGTCAATTCTACATGGACTTTTGAATTGGATTTATGAACTGATTTATCATAGGATTCATATCTCAGAGAGATGGAGGTCAGTATTTTTCACTATTAACTTTAGAAACAAAATAGCACTTCTTTAGGTGCGTCTTCAGACCATTTTGACCCTGAACGAACTAGTAATATTAAATTATTTCTCAGAGGAACCTACCAACCTCTGCTGTCAGTGTTTCAAACAAGAACTGTTTTCTGTACAATAGATATTTTTTGCTTGCCCACATCAAACTTCTGGGATTATACTGTTCTGTCCTCACTGCCCTCGCTGCCCTGAGCCTCGTATATACCCCCTAATTTTGCAGAAGGTGCTGTGTAACGTGACACTGCTAACCCTGAGAGTGAAAGGAAGAGAATGGCACTTTATGGCTGTTATTAACATGCTCTCTTCTTTTGAAACTAGGGTTGAGTAGGGCTGGAGAGGTTACATGTTTGAGGGGGGATAAGCTCTTTTACTATTCCTGAAGAAAGTCCCATCTTTCCTATGGATATCTGATGCTGTTAGTGTTGAACTGCTGATCTTTATTTGACATTTCCAACCATGGCTGCAGTTTGTACCTTCATATGTGTAGCCTGTTTGCTCATAATTGCAAAGCCAATCAGATATCGCACATGACATTTGAGTAAATATGTATCTATTTGCCCGTGTGATTCGTTGAGAATATTGAGCGAGTTTATAATTCTTAATCCAGGTCGGTTCAGTTTACTGGACTGGACAGGAAGTTAACAGGAATTAATTTAAGATTATAATGTAATGTAAAGCCGACAATCATAAAAGCTGATGTCCAAATGCGTGATCTACTGTACTGACTGACTCCTGATCTGGGTTTACGTATCAAAGTTTTATGTACACTTCTTTTATGTACGCTTTCTACTGACATAATGGAAAAATAATTGTGTTTTTACATTATCACATTATTAAGTACAAACTAATTGCAGTCTTTAAAATACAATACCTTTTTATCGTTCTACGCTAATTCTACTAACATAGTTTTTTTTTTTTTTTTTTTTTTTTAAGAAGTCTCTTATGCACTGTATTTATTTGATCAAAGTTCAGTAAAAAAATTAAATAATTGTGAAATATTCAAACTTAAAACACTATTTAAATTTATTTTAAAATGTAATTTTTTTTCTGAGAGCAAAACTGAATTTTCAGCATCATTACTCCAGTGTTTCACATGATCCTTCAGAAATCATTCTGATTTGCTGCTAACAAAACATTTCTTATTAATATCAATGTTGAAAATAGTTGCGCAGCTTAATAGTTTTGTTGAAAACATAATTCATCTGGGTTCAGTTTTCTTTGATGAATAGATTTACTTTTACTCTTTGATGAACAGCATTTTATTTGAAAAAGAAATCTTTTTTAACTTGAATGTCTTTACTGTCAATTTAGATCAATTGAATGGGTCTTCTCTGCATAAAAATATTAATTTCAATCAACAACAAAAAAAACGTACCCTAAAAGTGAATGTTAGCATTTATTCGCTACTTCCAGGTTTCTTTGTCATCTGACCTTCTGGCCATTTCTGTGATCTTGCAAGTATTTTAATCATCTGCCGTGTGACACGACAGATATTATTGGAAAATCTCTCCCACAGACCGGCCTGATTCCTTCCACACTTCCAACAAGTCGTTAAAAAAGTTGCTTAATCAAATGGTTAATAACTCTAAATTCTCTTTTGAGAACTTCTGTTTTCCATTTCCCTGGACCAAAATTGGTAGCAAAGTCATTCAAAATAGCATTTATTTGAAAGACAGTTCCTCTGCAATAAAAATACCAAGTCAACGTGCTATTTGGTTCCATTTCGTAAGCTCTACTTTAATACATGATACATGCAGAAACATTTTAAAATTCATATCCACATTTGTGTCTAAATTTAATACTAGAACTGGAACAGTGGAAGCTAACAACTTTAATGGATTTGGGAAAAAATATCCACAAATATTTGGTGGTTTGAGCTGTATGTTGCCTCAGCTATAGGAAGGTGTCAGAAGGTCGTGATAGTATGTGCATAAAAAAGCAGAAGACATGAAGGGTCAGGAAACCAGCTTCTACATGAAACCAGGAAAAGAGAGTAAAAGAAGAAAAAAAAATCAGCTCTGCAAAATAGTCCACGAGTCTTTATTTGCAGTATATCAATCATGACTGGCATAATCTGCCGTTTGTCTTTATATTAAATAGTTTAGTCCTTATGTTATGTAGATGTATGACATTTACTGTGATGCATCAATTTCAAAAAGGGGAATTTGTAGCCAGTAATATCTAAACATAGACATTATGTTTAGATATTACTGGCTGCAAGCATAGGTCCCAGGAAGTCATCTCTGAGAAGCGAGAGGTTTGTATATGATATCATTGTTGTGAGACAGGAAATACCAAAGAATTTGGACGGTTTATATATGCATTGGGTGCATATATAAATAACTGTTCGCTGACCTAGTTCTTACCAATGCCATATCATAACCTAAACCGTCCTCTACAGTCAATTATTTATTTACTTATTTGTTCTTTATGTATTGATTTATTCATTGTTTTGCATTTAAGTTGTATAAATTAACATATTGTAAATGTTTATGAATCTACATTGAGCAATATTATATGTTCATGTATTCCAGAGAACCGTGTACTAACTAATATTAAAGGAATAGTTCCCCCAAAAATGAAAATTACCCCAAAATTTCCTCACCCTCAAGCCCTCAAAGTGTTAAGTTATTTGAAGCGAATCAATGTTTTTTTGTAAGAAAAAAATCCATATTTAAAACTTTATAAGCAGTAGTTCAGAATAACACCATTCTGGCAGATGACGAAAATTAAGATTTGTAGAGAAAAATGTTGGAGGATTTCAATATAAGCCAAGAGGAGACTGGGTTTCCTTTGCTAAAGTAGGGAAACATTGCTTCCCTTGCTCCTGTAAACAAACATTGATTCGTGCAAGACTTGCATATTCTCACCGGACCCTAATGTCTATTCTAACATCCTTCATCATCCGCGGGAACGGTGTTCTATTCTGACTGCGTGTCCAACAGTTAGCGGAAGCTAGAGATTATTGTTTATAAAACTTTAAATATGCATTTTTATTTTTTATTTTTTTTACAAAAATGCATCGATTTGCTACAGGAGGGCTTTATTCACTCCCTGCAAAGTGAACCAGACTTCATGCCGATAGTCAAAACAAAACTACTCCCCAATGCTTGGGACAAGAGTGGGATAAAGTTGTCACTTCTAATCAAGCCTTAAACTAGGATTCTCTAAGGAATGAGCTGGGAAAAGCAAGTGGAATTTTTCTTAGGTACACAATTTGCATGAAGCACATCTCAGATGGCATACATCGATGCATTCTCATGCACTCACTCAGTGTGGGAAAGTCTAATATATCATCTTTACACAGCAGCTTCCTGTCCCTGTAAAAAGAGATGCTCAGCCAGTGACCCTGCGTGCAGACTATAAATATTTATGTCAAAGCAGTCCTTTCACTCCAAAAAATCTTCCTTTGGAAATATGGACACTTTATCTTATCAACAGCTTCTCTGCAGTTATAAATATGTGTGCAATTTTTCAATTAAGAGAACGTTGACTTACTTTCTTTGGAACACAAAAAGTGGAAATTAAAAAAAAGTGTGGTTTCAGTGTAATTTTGCCCATACAGACCCCTTAATGACTTTTCGTTGAATGGACAAAAAGTGAAAATGTGTTACAACTTTCCTTAAAATATCACCATCTGTGTTTTGCAAAAGAAAGTAAGTAATGAAATTTGTAAGGGCATGGGAGTTAATAAAATGAGTTTTCATTTGGGGGTCCACGGATATTGCATTAGAAAGTGCTAAAGATGAAAAGCTCTGACGTCTGTGTTTGCGTCATTCTTTGAATATCAAACCTATTTGTCTCGTTCATAGAATCATCTGCTGAGGAGTGCTGACGCCGGGGTTGAGGGGTTAAAGTGAATGGGAAGCTTCACACACTAAATTTTGCAGAAGTGTGAACATTCTTACTGTAAAAGCTTACACTTATGCATCACTTCTGACACTTTACAGCTACATTTGTTCAGACATATGTACTTCTGTAATAATGAATCTTACTATAATGTGGGAGGAGCCAAATGTAATAAGTGCAATATACAGTCAGTAAAATCTTTTTTTTTTTTTGCTAAAGAAACTCAACAGGGAGATCAGGGCCCCCATGCAAAATGCGTTTTCTGATAAACTAAATAAAATAACATGAAATATGAATTTCTACATGTAGAAATAATAAGATAGGTATTAACAAGATCTCGATAAATTGCTACAAATGTAGATAAGCCATGCTATGCATTTACATAATAATATCACAGATTTTATCCCACAAGAGAACAAGATGCGCAGAGAGAGAGAGAGAGAGAGAGAGAGAGAGAGAGAGTGTGAGACATGAAGGAGAGAGACAGCTGCTTCTTGAGAGCTGAGGCCAGCTGTCTGAGTCTGATCTGCACAAGCAGGCGTGTGCTGGAATCCCAGCTGAATTTGACCTCCTTTCTCACTGTACACACGCGCATACTCCAAACGCAAACTTAGAAATGTACACACTCAGCAATCTTCCCTTTTAAGACACGTGTGTGGTTGGACAGATTCATTACAGTCGCAACATTTCAGCACACGGGATCTGAGCACAAAAATCTGCTGGTTAGACTCTTTAGTTGTAGTGAAGAGTGTGAACGATGTTCAAGCCATTTTCAGCGTGGTTGTTTCTGCATATTCAGTAACCACAAAAGCTACCCACAGCATTTTTTTTCTGTACAAACTTCTTTTCTATGCAAATTAGGTGTATTACATTATTGTAGATGATTGTAATTATTATTAAGCCTATATTTGACCAGGAAAGAGCCTGACTGATATAAAAAAAAAATCTGTATCCTAGCAAAGAAACCACCAACTGAAATAGTCTTTCACATATAACCACAAAAAATACATATCCTATTCTTTTGTATGCTAGCCGAACCACCTCATACAAGGTGGGTGAAACTTGGGTTTGGTGTTTTCGTTTGCAGCCAAGTTCTCATGCACACACAAAGCATGCTGGGACTGGCCATGGCGTGCTTTGCTCTGTATGGATCAGTGTAGGAGGGCCTGCGGTTTGTTGTGGTCAGCGTGCATTAACCAGAGCCCATGCTGCAATCGAGTGGAGGGCTTGCGAGCAGAACAGGTGCTCGGTATGTCTGTCATGTGGGCTGAATAGAGGCTTTGTTGCAGAAGCCATTGCAATTCCATGAGCCATTTAAGGCAGCGTTTGCCTCCGTCTATTATCAGTGGGGAGGAGAGCTTTGAGGAAGGAAGGCTGGTGTGTGGGGGAAGAGGATATGGGGTGGGGGGGAGCTGAACATCAACTACTGAACACACATACACACATGTACATTGCATCGAAGAGGTAGTGATCTCATATTTCTGCAGACAGCTATTCATTTGAGTAGTTGCATTTTGAGGTGTTAGGTGGGTCGTGAGTCAATCAGATTTTTTTTTTTTAAAGGAATATTTTGGTAAATGCATATATATATATATATATATATATATATATATATATATATATATATATATATATATATATGAATGCTGCTTGTAGGATGAGGACTGTTGCTGCTGAGGAATTTGTGACACATGGGACGGGGTTTAAAGGGACGTGTGCACATATTAGAAGCGTGTGTGCATGTGTGTGTGGGGTAATGTGTGCTGAGTGAGGGGCTCTCCAGATGTCACCCACATCAGATCTCATATTTACTGTCTGATTTGCAGGTGCAGGTGTTTGTGTGTGTCTGAGGGCCTATTTATAAATAACCATACAGACAAGTGAAGTACCTGAGTATCCAACTCCGGATCTACTGTTGAATTTACGTACGGATGGAGTTCTGCTAAAAATGATTTGAATGGATTCATTGTTATAAATGTTTCCCACTGTTAAGCAGTCTAGACCAGAAACCTGAATGTTGTATTTTTGGGAATCTAAAATACAGACTTATAAGGAAGTGTGTAGAAGATGTTTCCTTTTATTTCTAAAGAAAATTGTTGCAGGATGTGAAAACCAAGCAGAGAGGAAGGCTGCCCATCCATACATTTGTCTTTGGACATCCACATTCTCAGTTGGCGTACTGAATATTAAGAAAACATACACAAAAATGAATGCATTTAAACACGTTTCTGAACATCGTCTTGGTTATTAAAATTATATTTATACACAATAACACGCATATAATCTTGGGGTCAGTACAATTTTTTTTATTTTTTTTTTTAGCACAGAGGATGCATTTGTTTAATCAAAGATGTAGTAATTACAGTAATATTGTGAAATATTTTTATGATTTAAAATAACTGTTTACTTATTTAATATATTTTCAAATGTAATTTACTCCCGTGATGCAAAGCTGAATTTTCAGCATCATAATTCCAATCTTCAGAATCATGTTCCTTCAGAAATCATTCTAATATGTTGATAGGGGGCTCATTTTTTATTATTTTCAGTATTGAAAACATTTTTTTTCTGGATGATCTTCTACAACTTGTAACATTTTTAGTGTCCTTTCTGAATAAACATATTATTTTATCCCCAGATTTTGTATATATATACAGAACAAAACCATTTTATCAGACCATATTTCATTATTATACCAATATAATATATTGCAATAAGACACAGGAGAAAAGTCTGTTCAGACTACAAAAACAAAACAAAGCCAAATTAAAAACAAGGACAACGTCTCAGTGGATATCTATAGGGAACAAGGTCACAGGCATTCTTTCAGCAGGGCTACGAAGTTGTGCCTAGTTACGCAAAGACCCATTATCCATGTCACACAAACCCATTGTTTGTTCAGGTCCAACTCCAAGACAGCCCTGCCATCTGTGGTGGTCCTTCATTGTGTGTCATTGTAATTACGTGTCTTCTTCTAACCAATAGTTGTCTTATTATGAGACCATTTTCTCACATCTTCTGTCTTCTGTTTCCTTCAGACGCTGTTTGCCAGAGCTCTTTATGACAACACAGCCGAAACTGAAGATGAACTGGCTTTTCGCAAGGGTGACATCGTCACGGTGCTAGAGAAAAACGTGGGGGGGAGCATCGGCTGGTGGAAGTGTTCTCTTCTTGAACGTCAGGGCCTGGCACCAGCGAACCGCCTGGCTCCGCTTTCCCCAGCAGAGGCTGAGAAAATCAGAATGAAATTAGAAACAGAGAAGGACTACTTGGACAATCATCAGAACATCTATCAAACTCCAAAAGCCCCCAGGCCACCAGCGATTCCCATTTATGAAGAAATGAGTACAATATATAAAGTGCCTCTTAAAGCCGTCCCTGCACCAGATAAACACACAGCACAAGAGGATCTAGATGGAACCAGTTCTCCTCGTGACGTAAGTCTCTCACTAGAACAACAGCACATCAGTGGCTACGTTTATATACGCACCCAAATAATCCGTTTATAATCTGAGCTCGATCCACATACATTTTTCGGATTGAGAACTAGTGGTGAACACCTGAAATAATCTGATCAACTTGAAAAAAAATAAGCATGTTAATTCCTGAAACGGATTATTTTCTTAATCAAATTTTAAAAATACCTTAAATGTACAATGTACCGTTCTGTGATGTGTATGTTAAAATACATTTTAAACGAATATGTTAGGGGTCATATAACAGAACTTTCAGAATCTGCATTCGGATTGGATTCATTCTGACTGATGGAAAGTAAATGCATGTTAACATACCCACCATGTGTCACTTCACTAGTGACTGTTGTTATGAACGAGTCATTGAATTGAATCATTTATCCAATCGACTGTTTCAAAACTCTGATTCATGTGAAACAAACGTGAGTCACTAAATCACTGACTCAACGGATTCTTTCCAAAAAAAAGACACTGAATGGCATTTGAGCGCCAGCATTTAAAGCGGCAGACAACATTTAAACAGTGCTTATAATAAACTATGTTATTGTCCATTGGTGTGGATTCTAAGGTTATTGGGCCTTTACTAATGTGATATTGCTTAATCAGAAAACAATCCACTAAATATTCCCTTGAATGCCAATACCCAATCATTCCGAAATATAAAAGGGAGAACTGAATGTGTGGATGATTTAGTAGACTGTATGTTGAACAGTGGCTAATAACAAGCAGTGTCTCAGAAACCCCTGCTGGCAAAGAGTTCACAGATGGGGACCAGGGGCCTTTCTGTGTGGGGACAGGTATGTAGCGCAAGGGCTTTATGAGCTTGTTAAAGAGAAGCAAAGACAGAATTCAGACACCATTAACTGCAACCAGAAGATCTATGGCCTATGGCAAGGGACCCCAAAGAAAAGGAGCGAGAGAGAGAGAGAGAGAGAGAGAGATAGAGAGAGAAGTGTCTGTGCAAGTAACTGTGTAATAGGTGAGGTAGCTGGGTTCACATGTTGCCCATTTCCCCTTCTGTTTCAGAGAGAGATGTTTGCCTTGGCAGCTTATGTGTAGTATGGCTTCAATTAGAAATCTGGGTTAATTGGGCAGGCACACAGTAAAGTTTACAGCACTTTAAAGGATCCTGTCTCGCTTTAAGAAGTGGGCCATGTGTTGTCATCTACATAAAGTATTCACATTTTTGCTTGTTTAGTTACGTTTTTTTTTGTTTTTTTTTGCCTAGACTTACATTTTTATGCTTTTCAGGCTTCAAC
This sequence comes from Carassius auratus, assembly GCF_003368295.1. NCBI lineage: Eukaryota > Metazoa > Chordata > Actinopteri > Cypriniformes > Cyprinidae > Carassius > Carassius auratus. The sequence goes on along the minus strand of NW_020528252.1, from coordinate 52,173 downwards.
TGCCAACGTGGTATAGAAATATATGATGTCCCAAGCCTGGTGAGAAAACCCTCCTTGTTCACAGTAAGTCCTCTTGTTCGCTAGCCTAGGGTTTCCAGTTGAGGAAGTCTGAGATTTCAGTTATAGAAAACATTTGTACTTTTTTGACAGAGATTGTTTGGTCAGCATAAAAATACTGCAGAAATAGTACAAACAATTCCATAGATCATTAAAAAAAGAAAAAATATTAAATAAATAATATAGTGAGAAAATTTTTTTTTTCACACATCAGGTTTATGCACCTAATATTAATGGCGGGTAGATAAAGATGTTGAAATATCTGAAAATAACATAAATATATATGATTTACATCGTTGCAATCAAAAATTAATCATGCAGTAAGGATCGTTTAATTTAGCAAATATTAATAAAATAAATATTTTCTTTACAAAATAACACTTATTGTTTGTTTTTTTGGGGGGGGGGGGTCTTTGTCATTGAAATGTTTAAAAACCCATGCACTTGTCATTTGTGGTTATTCATTCAAATGACTAAGAAGAGTAGAATGTCACCTTAATAAATATTCAGCAAGATAATACTGATCAAAGATAACGTCGTAAATTGTGTAACTTTTGTGTCTTTTGAAGCCATCTACACTAAAGCCTTTGGAAAGGAAAACATCATTGATGTCAAGCAAAGACTTTGAAAGAAGCGCCACTTTAAACAAGAAAAAAGTAAGTATATTAACTCCTGTACAGCAACTCGAACAAACACATTAAAACTCTGAAGACATCTTTACTGATATAACTCTCATTCAGTACAAAATCGAATCAATTTGTGAAATGTCTAAGTGAAATTGTGAATTATTTCCTTCTTTTTAAGGTTCGCCACCATACCCCCATTGGCTTACCAAGAACCCAATTATGACATCCCAGTGCCCTCCATCAATGACGGTATTCAAAAGCCGCTATGTCGTTATAATACCATGCCAAAACCCTGTAAGTCTGAATGGATTTATGACGTGCCTGTTTTCCCCCAAAAACAAGAAAGTGAACCTTGTTACTATGGCACCATGCCTCGCAAAACTATGCCACTTTATGACACTTTGCCTAATCACAGCTGGCCTGAAATGAAGCACGGTCCCATCCAGCCCCTCTATGACATCCCCAAACCGAGCAAAGCAGTGGTGCAGTCTTGTACAGACACTGGGAATTCAACAAATACATGCATTTATGATGTCCCACTTTGCCTTAAACAAACAGAGAGCCCTGCAGTGTTACCCAGAAAGCAAAGCTCTCCTGAGACAGACTCTAAAACGAGCCAGGAATCCATTGAGTACAGGGATAAACCTGGACCCATGCATGACCAACTTGATCGTCGGCCCTCGAGGGGCAGGACAATGTCCAGGCAGCCTATAAAAGGGACGATTAAAAGAGACGATAAAGACCACCAGAGGAGCTCAACCGTGTCCACCTCCTCTACTGCTTCAAGTTCTTCCAGGAGCTCATGTGACTCCTTCATGCTAAGTTCTCCTGAACCTGAGCCCTTGCGTGAGGTCACACTATCACAGGAAGAAGTCAGCAACAGGTTGCTTGAGCTGCAAGAAGCAGTGTGCCAATCCGTGCCCAAGCTTATGCTGTTCGTCAGCAGCCAATGGAGAACCAAAGAGCATCTGAGTCCACACCTCCATCAGATCCGCATGGCCACCGAAGATGTGACGGACTCTGTCACCTGTTTCTTGAACTTCGCTTTGGATGTCAGAGGTAATGCACAGCGGCTGACAGACTTTAACCTGCAGACCAGGTTGCTGAAGCAGCTCACTATCGTTGAAGACTCAGGCTTGATCCTTCAGGAGGCTGCAAGGACTCTGCGAGATGTGGACTGGCCGCTGGATACGCTAGCTCAGGATGCCAGCCAGTCTCAGACACCTGACCACCTGGAGCGCTTTGTCATGGTGGCTCGAACCATACCAGAGGATGTGAAGAGGCTGGTATCCATCCTGAATGCAAACGGAAAGCTTCTTTTCAGAGTGCTGGCTAAGGAACCAGATGTAGTGGAAAATATAGACACGTCTGAAAGGAGCAAAAGTGAACCAATGGTAGACTCCGGAATAGATGAAAGTGACTATGTACAACTTCAGGTAGGCAAATCACACCTTCAGCTGGATAAGAGCATAATTATTTTCATGCTATGGCCTTTAAATGATAAATGGTTGATATTAAATGTTAAGTATTAAATTTATACAATAAAATAAATTCAGTATTTAATCGTGATAAATGTACAAAAGTAGAAAAAAAGTAATCATTGTAAAGGTTATGAGACATTATAATGTACAGTATGAAAATGGATATTAATTTTAATATTTGCTAAAGACTTATATGTAATAGTAAAATGAAATTATTAATTTGATTTGTATTAATGACAGCGAAGTTAATGTTTTTAACTTTTAAAGCATTTATTTGATCTATTAACAGTAAAAATTCATATTGTGAAATATTATTACAATTTAAAATATTATTTATTCCTGTGATGGCAAATCTACATTTTCACTTGCCATTTCATCCAATTTTCAGTGTCACATAATTCCTCGGAAATCATTCTAATTTACTGATTTGCTGCTCAGGAAACATTTTGTCATATTGACATTTGAAAAATAAATCTTTTATATCATTATAAATGTCTTTTCTGTCACTTTTAATCAATGTGATGTTCTCTTGCTTAAGTATATTCAGTATTAATTCTTTACTGCTTTTTAACAGACCAAGACAGAGTTTGACAAACAACTAAAACCAGCAAAAAGCAGTCTTAAATCAAAGAGAAATGGCGATACCTTGAAAAAACAGGTAAAAACTTGTGACCCTCCCAGTACAGCTCACAGTATTGTGTTCAAAACGTGAACTGATTTCAACTTTCTAAACCAATGTATTACTTAATGTGTCTTCAAAAGGTTTCCAAATCACAATCAGTTAACCCCTGCACTCCAGTCCAGACCTCCAGGAAGCCTTCCATCTCTGACCACTGCCGGCTGTATTTTGGAGCTATTCAGAAGGCCATCAGTGTGTTTATAAGTAGCCTGAATGATGGCCAGCCACCTGAAAAGTTCATCTCCCACAGCAAGCTGGTCATTATGGTGGGCCAAAGACTCGTGAACACGTTGTGTAGTGAAGCTAAAAATCATGAAGCCAGCCAGGAAATGTTGTCTGTGAGCAATCAGCTGTGTGCCCATCTCAAGCAACTGGCCATGATGACCAAGAAGGCAGCTTTGAACTTCCCCAACAAACTGGCTCTCCAGGAGGTGCAGGACATTGCCAAAGAGTTGGCTCAAAGGGCACAACAATTCAGACTGTCATTGGACGTCTGAACTGCAGTTTTGCCATCTGTTTGCCCAGTGTATCGTGTGGGAGTGGACTGGTGAAGACAATGTAGAATATGTGAAATATCTCAATTTGTGTGATTTGTATGTGAGTCTAAACCAGCCACTGTTAAAACAAGCTTCACTGAATAAAATGTCCAACTTGTTAGTCTGGATGAGGAGGTAAAAGGTAAAGGTAGCAAAGGCACACCTTATAATTATAACTTCAAATAATGGCATTGATGTGTTTACATGCACAACAATATGCTGATGCAAAAATAAAAGTATTTGTACAAATATCTGTAAAGGTGTTTACATATAAATATTAAAAACGTGTTGCAATCAGGTCTTGCTTTTATCATTTAAAAATGTTACCTGATAAAAGAACATTGTTGTTGGGTTATTAGGCAATATTATTTTATGATCGTGCATGTAAACACATAAAGAAAACACAGAAAACATACTCGTTGCTGTTTAGATGTTAAAGTGACAGTTATTAAAAATGAATGTTAAGTTTTGGGTACACTGTTCTTTTTAAAAATCGTAATAGAGGAAGTCTTAAACATGATCTGTGCATCTATTAGTCTTATTCTTTTTTTGTGTACTCAAACCTCAGACTTCAAATGACTTAAGCAAAAATTGCACTTTTAATAATGCCTGACACTGTATACAGATCTTTTGGTTATAATAAGTAGACAAAAGGCATGTAGATGACTAAAGTATGTGTCTCTTTTTTGTATAATAATTAAAAATTCAGTGTTTGAGCAAAATGTAAATAATTCCTCAATACAATTAATGTTACTTTTTTGTATAATTTGTCAATTTTCTAGTTTTCAGTATTCAGTCTTTTCACCCCCTCCCCCCACACGCATATAATTATGACAATATTTCTTCTTGACACAAATAAAATGTTACTTATCAACATTTTCTGACTGTTTAATATGTATTGACTTTAATAGCTGTCGTATGTGATCGCATTATTTAAAGGGATAGAAACTCACTTTCTTCTGTGGAACATAGAAGTTTTTTTAAAGATGTTGGTACCCAAACTGTTTTGGTCACTGCTGTGGCAATTTTCAATACAGTTATAGGACAACATTATTTTCAATATTTATTTTCTTGTGAGAAAAGGTGACAGTCATCCAAGTTGACTGCAGAGTGCGACCAAGAGGAAACACCCAAACTCTGCATTTATACCTGCATCAAATGAGTTCATTCTTCATGTTGGCAATTACTAGCACGCCCGTCTTCCTTTACTTTCTTGAGTTGAGAAACTTGAATGCGGGTGTTACAATCTCCAACCATTTCACTGATCATTGCAGATCTTTTCCTAAGATCACAACAGCACATTTGCTGGTCCGTATTGATGGAGTGAATCAAAACCCTGCCACTGATATTTGATAGAGCTGCTATTAATAATGGCGCAATGAATTTCAAATGTAGCCAGTTCAACTTTTGTTTTCTCCTTGCTTTACAAACTGGAACCTTTTATCATCAGTAAAATTTTCCAGGACAATAAACACTTTAATCTGTTACACATCCCTTTTTACCTAGAAAACTCTCAACCCACTTTGTTCATGCTAGCAATAACAAGAAAATATGTAATACTTCTGGCACAACACATTACAAAATCAGTCCAATGACGTTCATCATGCTGAAATGTTAAAACAGAAATTTAGAATTCATAGATAAATGTAATGTAATGTGCCTTCCTTCCCATTTCTTTGCCAAAGAATTCTACATAGTCTGTAATATGTGTGTATTATCAATAACCCTCACTATGCCAAATCCAGCACAGATTTAAACTAATAAGTGAGTCAAGCTCCCACTTATGTTAATTAACTTCATTTTCCTTCCCTAAGATGAACAATAGGCTGAACTGGTATCTATTTAATGAGATTCAGAATGTTAATTTTAACAGAAGAAGTCTTTAGGAGAAGTCTCAAGTGAAAACTTCACATTTTCCTGCATCAGTCTGCCTCCATGACAACTCAGAAGTGTCAACTTCCTCTTTTATGAGGGGGAGAAGGCTCATTAGTGACTTCCTCTTCTCTCTGCAATCTTAACCTTCTCCACATTTTATAAGTCTCATCTGCTGAACAGCAGTTCTTCATTCTGTTTAAATAATTTAATAAGCATATCTTCTTTGCAGAAAAAAAGCAAGCAGTTACATTTTTGCAAAAATGCAGAAAATAGCAGTATCCTCACTACTTAGGCTACTTCATATAGAATAGTAAAAAAGTATTGATCTTTCCCGTTTACTGTAAACTAACATTTCTGCATTTCAAGCATGATTTAAGTTAACATAAACCAAAGTAAAATCATAGAATCTCTGAAATAGATCAACTTTTCATGCGGTCACCCAGGGATATGGGATATAAATTCTAGACAATTCTAGACAATAAATTCTAGTCTTCGGATACACTGTATATTTAAACACCTGCAGTAAATAACTTTTTCTGTTATCATATATATTTATTTATTTGTTTAAAAAAATAAGTAAAAAAAATTCAGGGAAATCAACACTGGTCTATTGATCTTATTCAACTGTTTAAACATCTCTTTCTTGATCTTTAGTTTCAAAAATGTTTCTAATTGATCACCTTAAATACAAGTTCCTTGTTGGCTAAAGGCTAAACAGTTTCAATGTGAATTATTATTCCACCAACGGGGAACCCATGATGATAAATCAAGCCCCCTGTGCCATTCCTGTTATTCATTTAGAACCATAGCCATATACCCTTTGCATTAGATGATAGACAGGATTATCATGTATGTTATTTCTTTGTTTGTTCTGAGACTCTCCCATCACCCATCACTCTGATTTTCCAGGCACAATCATATTGCTCTATAAACCACCTCCAGATGTCTCTTTGGTGGTTCAGCCCTTCCAACTGAACAAATGGTTATTCTACCAATAACTCTCTCTCTCTCTCTCTCTCTCTCTCTCTTCCCTGTACAGTCTTCCCAACTGAACAGGTGGTTATTCTACCAATAACCACTTTCCAGATCCTTCTTCCAAGGATCCACTAGTTGATCTCAGTTTTGTTCTTAAAAATACTCTTAATCAACTAGGAACAAACACAGAACCCGCCAACTTAAAGTTCATCCCAAAACATCCCAAATTTCAATATAACTTCACTTTAAGGCATTCAATTATGTCCTCCAGATGAGTTTCTAAGAATTTATTGTAAATCATTTTCTAAGTAGCTAATTCTCTCTCACATTTTGTCTTGCTCACACACACATCCATGAGATATTCTGTTATCTCTCAGCTCATCAAAAACTCAAGCACTCAGAGACAGTCTAAAGAACACTCTTTAGTATAGTGACACAAATAATACTAATAATAATATTCAGTTAACACTGATTTCCACTGTATGGAGAGAGAAGACATTTCTCAAAATATATTATTTTACGTTCCACAGAAGAAAAAAAGTTAGATTTAGAGTGACATACAGGTGAGAAAATTAAGACAGAATTTTTTATTTTTAATATGAAATATCTCTTTAAAGCCCTCCAGCTGTTTTACATTAAAAGGGTTCAAATTACTTAGATTGACTTCGTCAATGTGCAAACGGTCTGCTTCTAATGAGAAATGTCAGGTTTCTAATGTACGATATAAATAACGCGCTGGCGCCCTCTGTAGATTGAACTTAGAAAACCATTTTGTTTTGTTGTAACCAGGGACCCCAACCAGACCCTCAACCAACAGATGGACCCAATGTATAAAAAAGCTATTAACTTTAAGAACATTTACTAATAACAAGTTTTACAACTAAATTTAAAATGGTTTGTCTATATATTATATGTGTGTGTGTGTGTGTGTGTGTGAGAGAGAGAGAGTTTTTTTTTTTTTTGAGAAAGTAAAAATGAACAAAGTTTCCTGTGAGGGTTAGGGTTAGGTGTAGGTTTGGTGTAGGGCCATAGAATATACAGTTTTGTACAGTATAAAAACCATTACGTTTATGGGATGTACCCGCTTTTCACAAAAACAAACATGTAAGAGACGTTTTAGTGAGAGTATCATAACATGCAACAGTTCTCCAGGCGAGCCACGCCCACTGAACTCCAGACTCCTCCTCCAGTGTGACTGGCTGTACGTGCCCTGCGTCTCTGCGCTCCTCTCTTTCCCCTACACACAAGATACATCCAGACCATAGACATGGCTCCATAAGGGTGCACATGGCGGCTAGCAGCCATGAACCAAAAAAACAACTCACCAAAAACTACAGATGCATCTCTAATTTACTGATTTTCGATTGATCAACTTCCACATCCGCCGCAAAATTCTTCAATCCGGTTTTCAGCATTCGGGAGAGGCTGCTTGCTTGCAACTCTCTCTCTCTGTCTCCATTTCCACCGGAAAATTTTACGTTCTTACTTAACCCGAAATTACCGTAGATATCATATCGTACAACAACAGTAATGGGTATCCAGGGTTTCCAGGAATACATTGAGAAGCATTGCCCCAATGCCGTGGTGCCGGTGGAGCTCCAGAAGCTCGCCCGGGGAAGTCTGGTCGGCGGTGGCCGGCAGAGACCCCCTCAAATTCCGCTCCGGCTGCTAGTGGACGCCGAGAACTGCCTGCACCGGCTCTACGGCGGCTTCTACACCGACTGGGTGAGCGGAGGCCAGTGGAACCACATGCTCGGGTACCTTGCCGCCCTCGCCAAAGCCTGTTTCAACGGCAACATCGAGCTGCTAGTGTGCTTCAATGGCGCCATGGAAAAAGGCCGTCTCCACGAGTGGGTCAAGCGACAGGTGAACGAGAGGCAAACCGCCCAACAGATCGTCAGCCACATCCAGAACAAGGGAACCCCGCCGCCCAAGGTCTGGTTCCTGCCGCCGGTGTGTATGGCCCACTGCATCCGCCTGGCGCTCCTCAGGTTCCACATCGGGGTGAGTAGCGACAGATGCTCGTTGTGTTTTTGACATGCTGCCATTAGCTTAGCAGAACCAGATCAAATGAAATGCTCGTCTTACAAGACAGTAGGTTCGTAGCTAGCAGGTGGCCTACACGGCTTTCTGGTTGTATATCTAGCACAACCAAAACAGTCTAAAATGCCTTGCTGGTCTCACAGCCTAGGGAAGCTGAAAAGTTCACCAAACCTCTCTGAAACCAGTCATTGAACCAGGTTAGGTTATCAAACTAGGCTGTCAGTGCAACTTTTTTCTTCCGATTTGAATCAAGACCTAACCTGGTTTTTATGTAGCATTATGCATGCTTACAAACATGTTAAAAACAAGACCAGCAGCTGATTTAAGCTAGTCTCACAGCCTGCCTAAGAGTTCCTAAAACCAATCTGAAACCAGCTAACATTAGTAGTAGACCAAACTAGGCTGTTTGTAAAGCTGCTTTATTCATATGAAAACCAGTGTAGGTCTTAAATTATATACACAGACATGTTAAAACCAAGATTAGCAGCTGTTTTATTTTCACAGTTTTTTTTTCTTTTTTTTTTAACACAGGAGTACAACTTGTTGGAACATATATATATTTGGGTTGGGTTATTTATTTTGCAGAGGGAAACAAATCTGTGGACAAATCTGTTCTGATCAGTTCAGATCTCATTTCCACAGGCATTTGGGGAACATAGAGATGCCAGCTGTACAGCTGTTTGTTTTTGTTGCTGTTGCATGCAAATGAAAAAAATAAACAAAATTAAACCCAATATTTTACCATAATCAGTTTGTATCGTTTTTGTTCACTGCTTATAAATATTAAGTGTGAATATATATATATATATATATATATATATATATATATATATATATATATATATATATATATATATATATATATATATATTTAAAATCAACTGAATGAAAAGGATGCACAAGTGAATAATGAATGACATGAAATAAAAAAAAACTGCATTTTGTAATTGTTGTATAAATGATAACAAAAACATGAATAAAATATTTATTTTAATAATTTTTACCTGGATCATCAACAATAATTAAAAGTGCAATTTATGTCTACACACTAATAACCTTATGCATCAACAACCAAATACAAACATCCCAGAATAGAATAAAACCATGCATTTATGTATGAAGACTGAAAGGAAGCCATGTAGTAGTAGGCTGTGCTGGCAAAAGGAAGCGCCACCTCTTCTCTGCTGTGATTGGCTGATGTGTCACGCTCTTGTGGCTCAAGAATAGTAAGTACTGCTCTGTGATTGGCTGCATGCTTCCTGCGTCATTTCTGCTGAGATTTAGCAGTCGTACAAGCCGTAGTTAAGTTTATGGGCAGAGAGACATGACTTATTCGATTCTGGCCCACAAATGATTTTATTAGCATTTATTCATTTAGATTATTTTTCAGAGGACTTTAAGCATAAGTGTTTATTATGTTACCACGATTTTCTTTCTTATCTCCTGTTCTCATAAACATTGGTTCAATACAGAAACTATGAAATGTGGGGCAGGAAATGGGAAATATGATTCATTTAAAAATGTATGTTTACGAGTCAAGCCTCGTTTCATATCGGTTAAAGCCCAGCGAACATCCTCTCGTTCAATAAATAGTTTTAAAATTCACATCACAGCCAAGAATCATCTCTTCATTGATTCATTCAAATAGTGCTAATCGATTAAAGCATTTGACAGAGAAACCATTATGTGATACAATTAGAAGTAACATTTCCCAGGCTAATCGTGCCTCACATCCTTTCATGGAAATCTGTGAAACCCTGGAGTATAGTCAATCTCATCAATGTAAATTTGTTTTTGTTCATCTAATGAGCCTTTCTGTAATTTGCTTCCTCACTCAGGTTGTCCAGACCACCGAGGATCATCACCAGGAAGTGATTGCCTTATTTAGACAAAATGGGTTCCATGGCCTGGTTGCCTATGATTCTGATTATGCCCTGTGCAACATCCCGTGCTACTTCAGTGCCCATGCTCTCAAACTCAGCCGTAATGGCAAGAGCCTCACCACCAGCCAATACCTGATGCACGAAGTTGCCAAGCAACTTAATCTCAATCCAAATCGTTTTGTCATTTTTGCTTCACTTTTAGGTAGGTTTGTAGTCGAAATGTCATCTCCATTAGTCCTGTTCGCTTAATGCATGTTCTTAGTCATAATGTGAAGGATTCAGCACTGCATGTTTTTCTAAAGAAATCCTTGAATATCTTAATTTCTTGACTGTTTTTATTTACTAATGCAGTAGAAAGAATGGCTCAAATATTATCACAAATTGTTGAATTTCATGGCTTTTAAATGTTTTCCAGCTGCATTAATGAAGTGTACAAGTAAGTACTTCTCCATTTCATGATCAAATAACTAAATGCTGTTTTTGAAGGGAATCACATACTGCCTGATGAAGACTTGGCTGCCTTTCACTGGAGTTTACTTGGCCCTGAGCATCCTTTAGCATCCTTGAAGGTAAATGTCTCTGCATATATAATTGTAGCACAGCACTAAATAACCAAAAAGCTATTTAAGAACTGTTTTCGCAAACATGCATTTAGTCTGACTCAATTGTGGCTGAATATTCTATTTGACTTGTAAATGCATCACATAATGGAAATAAATGTGTATAACAATTCAAATACTTCAAGGTTTTCTGCATTGATTAATAAATGTTTAAAGGGTGCAAAAAAAAAAAAAGAAGACTTCAGTTCTCATTAGATTCCCTCGGTCACAAGCTACTGTGACCAGTTTCCTTGACAACTTTATCCTCAATGTGTACCCTTTTGGTTTTAAATACTCTGCCTTTGAATCTCGCCCAAACAAATCGAGCACTGCGACTTATAAAGGAAAGAGTTGAGCTGAGGAATGGCTTAATGCGTAACCTTCTGTTATCTTCTCTTGGTGTTGTTGTTGCTTGACAGATTGCTTCATTGATTCAGTGTGAGATAGAGTACAGTGGGCTTTAACACCTGACTTCTTCTTTACTTTTTGTCACCATCCCTGCTAATTTTTGCATACCTATGTTTGTGTCTATAGTTGGTAGTCATTTGATTGTTATAGTATAAAAATGCTGTTCTTTGCAGTTTATGATATCCATTGTCAATTGAGCTTCATAAACCTAATATATGTGTGCCTGTATTGGATTGTAGCCAGTCAGATATGTACTCCTATGATGCCCATCACATTTTAAGCAGAAGGAGCTTTTGCTGGGGGTGTGATGGGTTGTTTTCTCTGATGCAGGTCCGTGCCCACCAACTTGTTCTTCCTCCATGTGATGTCGTCATACGAGCCGTTGCAGACTACGTCCGCAACCTACAAGATATCCATGACCTGGAAGCTATTGCTAAAGACATATTCAAGCACTCCCAGGTAAGATAACACACCATACCATTGTAGCACCTGTAACAGGATAGATTACCCAAAAACTGAAAATTGTCATCATTCACTATCCCATGTAGGGCTGCATAATTAATCAGAATAAAAACAGCATCGCTGTATGGCTTAGTGTCATTATCAAACTGGAAGGACTGAGATTTGAATTATATATATATTATATATTATTTGAACTGCTTAAAAACTTTTTTCAGCTAAAAAGAATCTTTAAGGGTAGCATAAATATTAGTGTTGTAATTTTACAGTAGTACTGTAAAATAAAATCCGATTTTTTTTAATACTCAGTTTTATTTTACAGTGAAATACTTTGTTTATTATTATTATTATTTATTAGTGCTGTAAAACGCTTAATTGCGATTAATAACATCCAAAATAAAGGTTTCTCTGTATATTTATACATATATATACATATAAATATTTTACAGGTAAACAAAACATATATATGCATGCGTGTGTGTATGTATGTATATATAATAATTATAATAATAATAAAGGTCTACAAACAGTGGAGTTAACTGCAGTCACAATCTTTATAAAAAAATAAAAAAAAAACAATATTAGATGTTTTCCCCAAATTGTACAGAACACAGAAGAAAAACCATACAATGAAAGTCAATGGGGTCTAAAACAACAAATTGGATATTTACTTTTAGTGTATGGACCCCAAAAAAAAAAAACTGTTTTGTTTTCATCTTTTCTGTTCCACAAAATAAAGTTATATTGGTTTAGGACAACATTGGGGGAACTATCAACTACCAAGGACTGTGGACCGACAATATGTAATAATTCTGTGGCTTTGCATTCTAGTCTCGAACTGACGACAAAGTTGTCCGTTTCAAAAAGGCAGTGGAGTATTATGCCACCGCCAGCAAACCCCTTCACTTCCCCCCCTATTTAGGTAAGATTGTCAATATTTTTTCTCTCTCGCAGAATGGCATCTGTTTGTGTTGGTTTGTGCTTGTTAAATTCTTGGAGCGGGACATGTCTACTAATGCTCGCCTGGTGTTGTGTTTGAGGCCAGCTTTTACAGGCACGCTCTCTCTTTCTCAACCATCTCTCAGTCTCAGCCCTCACAGTATAGACATAAGCTGTGTTTTTTTTATATACCTCAACACATTTCTGTGCCTACACACATTTTAAATGTATCAAGGTCAGCTTCTTTGGTGGGTGGACATGTGGTATAATGAGAACCTCAGTTAGGGCTTTTTATATATATATGTATAATGTACAGACTGTTTTATTTTTCACATTCGGCCCACAGTCAGACCAAATCAGATGGGATTGCCAGCAGCACCGCAGATGCTTAACATTCCAGGCAAACCTGAGGTGAGCACCATTCCACCATTATGGTCCATCCTCAACGACTCGCGCTTACCCATCAGACTGACACATTCATGTTTCTGTTCATACTCCAAGGTCCAGCATGGCTATTCCGGCCCTCCATTGGATGAGCCTGTCCATGAGGCGGACCCGTCGGGTAAAGGGCTCCTAGAACAGAACAGCTACAGCAACATTCCTAATAATGGGAATCAGCACACGCCACTCTACGAGAGGTTGTCTCCCATCAACCCGGCTCACGGCGGCAACTCCAACCACACAGACCCAGCCTTTTTTACCACCTCGTCCACATCCTCGTCCTCTGAGAATGAGGAGAACACGGGCTCCACTGCCAAGTGAGTGACTCAGAACATGTATGGGGATGGATGTGGAATATGACGACTTATAAAAAAAAAAAACCCCAGCTTTCTTCTAATCAGAAATTGATGGTTTTGTGGGTAGAGGTATTGTTTTAATGGTATAATATATAGGACATATTAAATTGATAAAAGGTGATAGTAAAGATGTTTACTTTGTTACAAAAGTGTATAGTCAATTACAAAACAGTGTCCATTTTTATATTATACATTATAATGTTGTGATGCTTAAATTCACTTATATTGTTTACTGTTTATTTTTAAATTAGTCTAAAATTTTTAGTTTAAAAATTTAGTTTATTTAGTTTAAAATTCTATAGAATTTGACTATTGGCTGTTAATCTGTTATTGGCCAGAATATGGAAATATGGCTTATTGGTATCTGGCTGAATTTTAATATTGGTGCATATATTTAATTCTCAAATGTAGCCATGTGAATGACCATAAGGGATGGGACAAAAAGAGAAACCAGATGGATAACATCCCAGAAGGAGACCATGGGGACCAAAATAAAGTAGGTCTAATTTTTAGCTCTACGTGTTAAAATTATGATATGCTTGGTAAAGATAACTTTTGATAGATAATAATCTTGATAAATAATGTTATAGCCATTTAGTGAATTCTTAGATTTTTCTTTCAGTCTGATACTTCTGTGACCTCCGCTGTAAACCAAGGCCTGGAAGGCAGAGGTCACCTAGGGGTCAATGCCCATATCCCATCCCTCCTTTCTATGCCAACAAGAAATCACATGGATATTACCACTCCCCCTTTACCAGTGGTGGCACCAGAGGTGTTACGAGTCGCTGAGCACAGACACAAAAAGGGCCTTATGTACCCATATATTTACCACGTTCTTACCAAGGTCAGTTTTTAGTTACTAGCAACTCAGCTGTAACTTTTAAACTACTTCTTGTTAAACCATTATGGTTTACAGTGTTTGATGGTTATTTTTTGCAGGGTGAGATAAAGTTATCTGTCACCATAGAGGATGAAGCAAACAAAGACCTGCCTTCTGCGGTGCAGCTGTACCGCCCAATTCGCCAATACGTTTATGGGGTACTCTTCAGCCTGGCCGAAGCCAAAAAGAAGGCAGAGAGATTCGCCATGAGGAGAAATCACCACCCTGATTGTGAGTTACGGAACAGATCAGCTAAACTGCAACAGTCAAACTTTTTAAACATCCATAAGTATCACTAATAAGGAAAACTTAAACATTTGTATGTGCTATAGTTATCAATGTTGAAGTTAAAGTTTAATTATTGTTAAATTTTGTAAATTTTTTGCAATGAATATAGACTTTGGTGCAGATTTGACGTTAAAAATAAATGACCTTCTCACCTAAAAATTACAAATCACACTTGGGATTAATTTTGTTTAAATAAGTGAAAAAGCCTAAGTAGTGCTGTCATAATATAGACTGTAAGCACAAGAGGTTTGAATCCTAGAAATGTTACTATTGTTAGATACTAGCATGTTCCTGCAGTGTTAAAGGTGTTCTAACATACTTGGAATTGGCTCAACGTAAGAGTCAGTTCTCAATTCCCAATGCTTAAATTCTCTCCAGGAGCCTGTTGATGACTGATTTAATTATTCAGAGAGTGCACTTGAGTGTTGACATTAGCTTGTTATTCTAGGCTGTAACTGGACAAATTAATTTTGATAATTAGCATCATTCAAAAAAACGAACATTGGTTCTGTTAATGCTGATTCATATTTTTTTCTGTCATTGGAAATTAGAATACAAGAAATTAAAATAGATTAGGGAAACACAGTTATTCAGAAGTAAACATTCCATTTATTTATTTAATTAGAGCAATTTTCAGGCAGATCTTCTATGAGCTCTGGAATATATTCTATTACTACACAACTAGGCAAAAACAGTCAGTTGTCAAATTCACAGTGGAAAAACTTCACTACCCATTTACCCTCAATATTTTAAAAAGGGAATGTTTATTTAAATGGCTTTGGTGGATTCCCCAGTTAAGCTTTTTTTGATTTGCCTTTATAGACCCAACAGTGATAGTAAAAGAATGGGCTGCATACAAAGGCAAATCTCCCCACACCCCTGAACTAGTGGAAGCTCTTCCCTTCCGGGAGTGGACCTGCCCAAACCTGAAGAAACTCTGGCTGGGCAAAGCAGTTGAGGACAAGAACCGGAGGATGAGGGCTTTCTTGGCCTGCATGAGGTCGGACACTCCAGCTATGCTGAACCCTGCCAATGTCCCCACACCTCTCATGGTGCTGTGTTGTGTGCTACGGTGAGAATCTGAACGGCTTCTAAAACCTTAGAAAGACATAAAACACACTGTGGAATGCTATGTTAAAGGTTTTCATACAATTACAAATGGTTTAATCCAATGCAGGAAGGGCCTTCAGTATCAGCTTTTTTTGTTTTGTTGTAATATTTCACTCCTTTGTGTTTTACTTCAGGTTTATGTTACAATGGCCAGGAGTAAGAATTTTGCGTCGTAACGAACTTGACGCTTTCCTAGCTCAAGCACTTTCTCCTAAACTATATGAGCCTGACCAGCTGCAGGACCTGAAGGTGATTTATGTGGAGAATGATGCATGAGGAGTGTCCAGAGAATACCCACAAACCCACATTAAAGGCCCGTTCACATCAAGGCATATGCGACTTAACAACATGAACAGAAAACAATTGCGCACAAAATTATTCACAGATCCGATAACAAATTTGTCATTCTTTAAAAAAAAATTCAATTAATACCCAACTAATTTGCCATGAACATGAAATGGAAATTCAAGATATATGCAACCAGTTACTACTGTAGTATGCAGTGCTACTTGCGCAAAGTATGGTAACCTGTTTCTTTCTACGAAAATGAATTGTTAGCATCCTAAAATGAAAGTACATTTTTTTTTTCTTCCCTACAACTATTTTTTATTATTGTTATTATTATGATGACATTTTATTTTATTTTTAAGTTTAGATACCTGAACAATTTTTGTTGGTAGCCTTTGGAGATTTTCATTTAATTTAAAAATGAACTGAAATTATTCTATAAATAGTCTATGAAGGAGTTCATAGATAAATAATTGGTTTTAAAGCTTGTATATGGTGTTTTACATTCAGATTTGGTGTGAATGGGCCACAGTTCTTTCCAGTTTATTTAATGATCTGTTTATGTGTTCAAGTATTTAAAGCAATAAACCTAAAAAATTAGGGTTTTGGGTATTTTTCTGGAGACTTCTTATTTTGTAAGAACGCTTGACAGGCTGGTGGGCCTTAATGCTTTGTAAAAGCATGTTTTCATCTGATCGGCTTTTCAGGAAAAGACATGGCATTTAAGCAACTGGAGTGCTAGGAATGTGGTCTTTTTGTGTAGATGGTTTACTTGCCTTGCTGAGCTGCTTTTTCCCTGCTCATTTTAGTCAATATGGCTATGAGCTCAAAAAAAAAAAGTGAACCATCCACACTAGCTGTGCTGTGTCGTGGCTGTCCATGTCTGTCAGTTCTGTCGATCTGTACGCGCTTTTTGCTTCGCTGCTGCCATTGCTGGTTGCTCTCGCTGACAGAATATGCTGGGGGGGTTTGTGCATTGGTCTACATGTATGGATAGGCTATGATTTGTTTATGCTTGCTTTGTGCTTTGGCTGAGAGGGGAGGGGTTGTTATCTGCTGGGTGGTTTAACATGTAGATGCTTATTTAACCTTAAGAGCTTTGTTTTACTGTCGCTGCATCTGTCGCCTCCAGATTGATAACCTGGATCCACGCGGAGTTCAGCTGGCTGCTCTTTTTATGAGCGGCGTGGATATGGCGCTGTTTGCCAATGACGTGTGTGGGCAGCCTATTCCCTGGGAACACTGCTGTCCGTGGATGTATTTTGATGGCAAGCTGCTACAGAGTAAACTCATCCGGGGCAGCAGGGACAAGGCCCCACTCATTGACCTCTGCGATGGTCAGGTACAGTCGGCACAACACCAGTGTTTTTTACATGCATATGAGTTTCAAAGCCATTACTGACTGAATGATTTAATGCAGACCTCAAACTGACACAGCGGATTGAAGTACTACAGCAGAAAAGATTGGTGATAGAACTGTGTGCTAGGGAGGGATTGAAACCAATTTTGGTTTCAGTACACTAGCAGCCTCTAGTAGTTCATTACTGATTCCTGAGGCTACAAATAACCAACCATGGTTTGCTAAAGAGAATTTAATTAATTGGCTGTCAATACATTTAGTAATTCTATGTCAATTATTTGTGCTTTTCTATATAGGTAACATATTTACACATTTTGTTCTCTTTTTAAGAGGAAATTTTGTTTTTTACATTTTGTCTTCGGCCAATCATGTGTGTATATTACCACTACTGGTCAAAGGATTGAGGTCAAGAAATTTGTACTTTTATTCAGCAAGGACACCTTAAATTCATCTAAAGTGACAGACTTTATTAAAAAAAAATTAATGCTGTTCTTTTGAACTTTAGAATCCTGAAAAACGTATCATGATTTTTTTACAATAATATTAAGCAATACAACTGTTTTCAAATATTTCTTGAGCACCGAATCACGGGTTAGAATGATTTATGAAGGATCATGTGACACTGGAGCACTGCTACCACAGGAATTAATAACATATTAAAATCTATGTACATTTATTTTAATATACATTTTTTAATAAAAGTAATATTTGACATTTATTGTATTTTTAAACAAATAAATGCATTCTTGGTGAACATAAGATACTTTCAGAATCATTCAATCTTTTAGGCCCTTTTGAACGGTAGTGTGTATATAAAATACGTTGATCTTACATTGTAAATATAATTGTATGAAACACAGAATCAAAAACAATAGACCACAATCATTGTATAACAAATATTTCTTTTTCTACTTTAAAATGTTTAACAAAGATGTTTTTGGAGGTGAAATGGTACTTTGAGCTTTCAGTCTTCAGTGCACTTTCGTTTATGGTGCTTTAGCTCACTGTAATTTAGTGCTCTATATATACTGTAATATTTACTTAGCTGTTAACCATTAATCCACAGTCTCGAATTGGTTGATAGATACATAATTTCACATTTATGTTAATACTTTTTTATAAGGATGTAATTGTACTTCTACAAAGTAAATCTGGGTTTGCAATCTAATCAAGCTAAAATGTACACATCTTGCATGTGATTTCCAGACTGAGCTAGTTGCCAAGGTGGAGAAGATGCGTCAGAGTATCCTGGAGGGTCTGAACTTCTCTCGGCCACCCCAGCCGCTCGCATTCCCCCCTCCACCTCCACACGCTATGCCTTTCTACCCTCCCAACAGCACTTTCTACCCTCCACCTCCTCTGCCCCCACTGCAAGCTAGAGGCAGGGGCATGCCTGGTAAGAATGATGGTTCGACTGGTTGGCAAACATAAGCAGCATACCAAACAGCTCTTCATTAGTAATTGATTATTTTTTGGCTTATCTGTGAAAAGATTTCAACAAAATTGATAATACCATGTAAGTTGTGTTAATTACTAGGTTGTTAAAGTGGGAAACCAATCAATTAGTGGTGAACAGTGCACTCTTACATGTAATTAGCTAAAGCAGCTAAACCTGTTTGATTGGACTTTTAGGTATGGAGTTGCTTCAGAGTTATTAAAAGTGTTGTTTATCATTTAATTCCTCTAAAGTAGGGCTTCAAGCCATGCCCTCACAGGGTGGGAAGCTTGAGATCGCAGGCACAGTGGTGGGTCAGTGGGCTGGTAGTCGTCGTGGAAGAGGAAGAGCCTCGTTTCCCATTCAGGTGGTATCGGTGGGTGGACCAACCAGAGGGTAAGCAATATATTTTCAATAGTTGTTTAGATAAATTGTTTATAGATTAATTCTCACGATGTAATGTTTGCAATTATCTGTCCTCTAATATGTGACCCTGGACCACAAAACCGCTGTCGCTGGGGTATATTTGTAACAACAGCTAAAAATAAATAGTATGGGTATAAATTATTGATATTTCTTTCATGCCAAACATCAGTAGGATATTAATTAAAGATTGTGTTCAATGAAGATATTTGGTTACTTTCCTTTTCCTTTAATTAGTAATATGCATTGCTCAGAACTTAAATTGGAAAACTTTAAAGGTGGTTTTCTCAATATTTAGATTTTTTATGCTCCCTCAGATTCCAGATTGTCAAATAGTTGTATCTCGGCCAAATACTGTCCCATCATAACCGAACATACATCGATGGAAAGCTTATTTATTCAGCTTTCAAGTTTACCATTATGACTGGTTTTGTGGTCCAGGGTCACATATCATGTTTAGAATCTTAAAATACTTTTATATTTTACTGTTACTTTTAAAGAAATGTATTTAAATGATTGCCTTTCTTTGAACAGTCGTCCGAGAGGTGTGATTTCTACTCCTGTTATAAGGACCTTTGGTCGAGGAACCAAATACCACACTAGAGGGTTCAAGAGTCAGGTAACATACCAGGTGAATAATATTGTTTTCCTAGATTTGAAAACAACAGGAATACATCAACTGTCACTCTAAATTTGGGGTCAGTATCTTGGAGTAATGGCTGCTGAAAATTCAACCACAACATCACAAAAATAAATTACATTTTAAAAGATACTAAAATAAAAAAAATGTATTTTAAATTGTAATATTTCATAGTATTACTGAGCACAGGAGACTTATTGAAAACATCTTACTGACCTCAAACGTTTGAATTGTCACATGTCCTGGGTCATAATGTTAAGTTATTCAAATACATTGTTTAGTTATTGTTCAAAAATCGTTTAATTTTTGATTGGATTGATGGACATTGACTGTAAAAAATGGTACAAAATTAATTTTAACAGAGCAATCCTGCATATACTGCCTCAACCAATGAAGCATTAAAAGACCTAAAGAAGCCGAAGTTGGAGACCAAAACACCAAATCTGGCCTTAGAAGGGTCCATGGCTGCAGAGAACGGCTTGGTGGAGGGTAAAGAGGCAGACCAGCTCAATGGGAACGAAGGGGAAAGCAGGGCTACAAACCAACCTGAAAGTGCCTTTAGCAACGAATCTAAAATGTGCAATACTAATGCTCATTTAAATGCACTAAATGAAGACGGCGAGGGCTGCAGAGATGAAGCTCTGGGCGCTGCTGTCTTAAAAACAGAAGAGTAAAACCTATTTTTATAGAGAGGGTGAAGGTTGATGGAAGGTTATGTGTTAAGGAATATCTGGAAGGATGGAAGGCCTACAGTTGGTGTACATTTTTTCCTCTCCGAAGGCGATAAATGAGGACTTACGAATTTTCGAAATCCCTCTTCGATATCTGCGAGTTAAAACAACAAAGTAATGATGAGGATACCTCTCGGTAAAACATAGATATACAAGTCATATAGAATCTTACCAGTTGGATGATGAAAGACGGTGTTCTCCCTCGTCAATGATATTACGCATTTCAACTGGTTACATGAAATGATTTAACTTTCTCTACGAAATGCAGAAACCGAAATACCGATTTTCATTTGCCAGTCTTTTAGTTTTAGTAAGTTGATATATTTGCCATCGTAACTGGGTTTGTATCGTCACAGTAAATGCTTTTTTTGTTTTTAGAAAATTTAATACTCACAATTTGAAAAAGACAAAACCAAGAACGCATTTCTCATCCCTGTGAGTTTACTTGTTTCAAATGTGCGATTGTTTTCAACTTGAGTAAATAGTATTACTATTGGATCTTAAGTTCTGATGATTTTAATATGTCATACATTAGCGATTATAGGTAATATATCAGGAAATGGCTAGAAAAATCTGAGCTCTTGAAAAAAAAAAAAAAAAACAATGTCTCTTTCCGTGTCAGAAAAGGCCATGCATCAATGATCAACGATCAGTGTGGTTTCTTTAATCAAACGTAGCACATTAGTACAACTGTCTCCGCTAAACTGCATGGCTCACGAATAAAAGAAGAAAAAACAAACAAAATTGTGTGTAGTTATAATGCATGTTGTCCTGTTTCTTCTTCATTACAAATACTGTGCCCATCTGCAAAATTTAAAAGGGGTGATAATCATTAAAAAGGTGTTAACTGTTAGAAACTGATTTGCGCTAACCTTAAGTTTATTATTTCTGTGATTTATTGACCTCTGTTGTATTTACTCCAACATTATCTAGCCACTTGAAATATTGTTAATCCTGGTGTACTCATCGCTGTATACATTATTATTCTCTGTTGCTGTTTTCATACTTGCAGACCTTTGAAAAAAAAAAGCTTTGATCTTAAATTCTGCCCCCTTTTCTTAGCTTGTGACAAGTTTTGCTAAATATTCGACCCTCCCATTTGAGAGTTTGCCTAAGCAAGTACACTTGTAATCATTTTGATGTTTACTTTAGTGTTTTCCGAACTTATTAACGTGCTTCTAAACGAGAATCATTACTTCTCCATCTAATCCTGAAGCTTTTCATTGCACATTAGTGATCAGAAATATGGTGTATTCCCCTCAGTCCCCTGCCGCAAGTCTAAATAGGTTACCTTGATGTAAGTTGATCGGAGTTTCTTCCTAAATTATGGGTTGTAAAAGAATGAACTACTGTTGGGTTTGAGTGATTGTTGATGGATTGTGGTGTGATGTATTTGGAGGAAATTGAATGGAACTTACAATGCTTAATAAAAGTCTTTATTCTTTTAGAATAATTTGCTTTGTGTATGTGTGTTTTTAAGGGTTGATGACGTGTCATCTCATATTTCCTCAAGTAGCACATGCTGTTTTCCATGATTTTACAGTATCAGGTTTTACATGTTTTCAGCCCCCTGCTGGAGAACAAACTGTCAAGTCATGTTCTTTAGTAAAGGATCTTTTTGCTTAATGAAAACAATAATGTTAGATAACAGGGTTTCTGTGGTTCTTAAACGGGTCTTAAAGAGTCTTAATTCACCCTGCCACAAAGTAAGGCATAAATTCTTAATATCGTACCATTAAATTTTTTTTTTCCATCCAAGAGTAATTTTTTTTTTTTCCTTCTTCTCCAGTCCAAATATTTTAATGCAATTAAATATATACATTTACTTGAGCTGCAGATTAAAAATCTGTTGTCTTTTTTTGAGAAATGATGAGCTTATGCTTGAAACTACTTCTGACAGTGGGGTATGAAAACTTGTTTTCCCTTTGAATTAATTTTTTTTTTTTTTTTTTTTTTTTGCCCATTGGCAGACAGTTGTTTTTGTAATCATAAACATATAATCATAAACATATAATCATAAATTTCTCATAAAACTAGATTTAATAATTTTATTTAAGATGCTTCAGACATTAGCACTGGAAAACAAGAAGAAAACAGGAAGACATTTTTTTTCTTTTTTTTTCTGCAGTGTCATCAGAAGGTACAGGACAGTTATTTCCATATTCTAGTGGTCGGGTGTAAAGTTGTATAAATATAAACCTTAGTAAATATTTTTCTAAATATTTGTTTCTAATTTTTTAAACTATTTTGTATTCTGTGAACCAAGCACCTTTAACTTAGTTCCTTCTTCCTGTTTCTGAGTTTAACTTTATAACAGCCCTGAGAAAAAAAAAAAAAGTTGTAACATTTAGCACACTGATGGAGGTCTGAACACTACAGCAGATCTCTATCTCAGACCATCTAGCAGCACCAATAAGTACAATTTCCACTTAGGTTTCAAGCGTAACCAAATTTTATTTTAATATTCAGCTATAACTTATCGGAATTTTTATTTATTTATTTAACTAGAATTCCTGACAAACTTTGGTGGTCAGACATACTGCCAGTCGGTAATTTTAAATTGTGATTTTTTTTTTTTTAATTACATAATACTTTGATGTAGCCTACTGGCACGAAATTATTTCGACCATGCTCTGATGGTACATTTTTTTAAAAATGTACACACACACACACACACACACACACACATATATATATATATATATATATATGTGTGTGTGTGTGTGTGTGTGTGTGTGTATGACTTTTTATTCATTTGCAAGGTATATGTGTAATGTTTGCCTATTTGCGATATTATTTAATATACACGTCTTTGCCATAAGTTATAAATGTATATATTTTCACAGATCCGCCTATGCGTGTGTATTAATTAACCTCAGATTTCTTCCTGTAATTACGTGTTCTTCTATTAAAAACTACATATAGTTTTACAACTGCAGCAGACTTAACTAATCATCTTACTTGCTTTTAGTTTGCGCAATGCCGTATATCTAGCTACAGATTATAATGAGCCCCTTGTCGAAATTTAAACTAACCCTCTGTTCTTTTAATCCTCTCACTTCTATAACTGCGCGAGACCTTATTAACGTGTCATAGACTCTGCTGCAGCTGCTTCTACGGTTCGCTGGAGATCCCTGGCGGTGGCTTTTCGTCTTTCTGTCGTCCCGGGAAACCCTGAGAAGCAGCCGCAGCCTTTAATGAACTCCATTCATCTGGACCAGCAGGACCGAGGCGATTTTTTCCCCCGTCTTGCAGACTGACGTAACAATATTACAATGAAAGGATGCATTTTCTTGGGCTTTATGAAAGTCTCGGCGCTCGTATAGTCACCAGGGGGCATGCACACGTCAATGCAGCGCGGGAAACATTTTAACATCGTAAGATTGTAACGTCGGGTCGGAGGAACGTTCGAATGGACGCAGGAGCAGCTCCGCGGCTCTTCATATCGCTGTAGTTTGTGTCACGGGAGGTTCCTGCTGCCCCCATCCATCCATCTCTCCGGCTGTTGTTGTGAATTGATCTAACATGGCGACTGCACCCGTCTATTGCATCTGCAGATTACCTTACGACGTAACCCAGTTTATGATCGAATGCGACGCCTGCAAAGACTGGTTTCACGGAAGGTAACCGCTATATTTCGTTCAACTATTTATGTGTGGATTTGGGTGGAAGCGTTTTGCTCGCGTGCGCACATTTCGTGTTGCACTGAAGAGCGAGGGCCGCTTGAAGAAGAAGGCGGAGTTATTTTTAGCCTGATCGGTTGACACATATTTGTGAACGCTACAAAAAGATTTGCTTAATCGTAAAGCCATTTCGATGTATTTTCCACGACGTGGACTCGATCTGCGTGCATCGCACGCTTTGGTTGCGTCTCCAGACGGGACGCTGTCGTAATAGTGAGCCGTGGGTGTCTGCGAACACGAACGGATTTCTTTTACACATTTTATCTTCCTTTATGCGCCGTAGGCCTATTCGTCGAGATCTGCTCCTAGATCACTGCTTTGAAATGTGTAAAAAGTGTCCATTTCCTTTCTGGTCTCTGTTGGAGGAAAAATAGGATGCATATGACGAGCCAGACATTGCAGATTCAGAGCTGCTCTGCACATTTTAACATGTATGTCATCTAGCCTTTATCATACACTGTATTCATCATGACCAAAAGCAGTAAATTCATATTTATTCGCAGCGTAGGTGCTGTGAAGCATCACTGACAGCAGCATGCAGTCGGAGCCAACGAGTTTAGCTCGATCCAATAACGGGAGTCGATCTGTAACTTAGTCTTTTATTTTGCGATTTCATCTCAGTTCCCCCCGATGATGGTTTGTTTTCAAACGGAGAGCGGAACTTGCCCCGAGAACAGGTTTAAAATGCTGTTTCTTCAGTGTAAACAAAGAACAAGAGTTCCAGTTCACTGACTGAAACATTTACGCGCGTTTAATTTTAACCCTTTAATGAGCCGAGTGATTGTTACAGTTCCAACGTTCCAGGCAAAAATAGAACTACATGACGCGTATTTGAACGATCTAAAAGAGTGACTGTTTAACACTCACAACGTGTTGTAAACAGTCCTTCAACGACAACGAGAGCAGATTCTGAGTATGCGGTTAGCTGCATTTCAGATGTGTAAAAACCGGTTTAAATATACACTTATGTGTTTGTTTCTGTTGGAGGGACTGAGCTTTACCGCCCTTGGTGATTTTAAACCTCTTTGACCTCTATTTAGACGGTGGGTCGACTGATTTTTGAGCTCAGATATTACTAAATATGGCTCAAAACTTAAAAAAAAGCTACGTTTATGACAGCAGTCTTAAAGCAAAAATAGTACTTTTAGGATTTTAGTTGGTCTGTTACTTTGACATTGCGATGTTGAAGTCATGTTTATGAAAGTGGTTATTTTTTTATTAATTTAGTATAATATCTGCCAGTGGCATTAGTTTGGTTCTGCTTCTACTTGCTAGCTTTAATACACTGACAATAATCACACAGCTTCAAAATAAATGTTATCTTTAGCATTGGGTTGCTAACTGTGCTTTATAACAGTTTTCCTATGGAAAATATAGTGATGTGGTATAAGAATTAGCTTTGTGTTGCATACATCTTGAATTTAAACTGGTCACACTTATACTAAGAACATGGAAACAAAAAATACATAGTATTAAGTTTTGACTGCCGCACTGAATCACGAAGTTTCACTTGCAGTATTCATAGATATACCCACACTGGTGTTTCTCAGTAATTGATATTTTTATCTAAGCAGATTTTCATGGAACTAGAAAAAGGAATAAATAGTGGACATACATTTTTCTTGTTTGCTCTATGCTTAGTTTCATTGGCTTAATGGGTGTATGACTGTATTTCAGTTCATGGGTTTAAATGATCTTGAGTAAACTTACTTGTGTTATTAAACTTACTTACAAGCCATAAATATATCTTATTCTTTTCATGAGTCCAAATGGTTTGTAAGAATACTTATCGCAAATTACTGGAAAGCTACAAAGATTTAAAATACATAAATACGTATAGGTCAAAAAGTGTGGGAACCATGGAAGGTTACATGTTCAAGGGTGTGTGAACTCGGTAACCTCAGTTTTTACCTCACTTACACCTCTTTAGCAGCCATGGGAAACATTTAGCTAAGCCTACAGCTTAACTGCAAGGGTATTCTTAAGTCATTTTAGAAAGAACTTTTAGAAACAACTTTTTTTTTACTTTTCTGATGACATATGCGCATCACCACCGAAGATATTTAGTGGTTCCACTTCCAGACTATTATTACAACTTCCTGTCATTGGATGAATTAATCATATAACAGTTCTTGTATTTATATATGTTTCATAAATGTTTAATAATTTCCAAAAGGTTCTTTTATGATCAGCATATATTTCCATCAAGACTAAACATGTTGATATAATGATTTGTGCAACCCTGCTGGCTGGCAAACAGAAATTAAGACTTTTTTTTTTTTTTAACACTGCTGTCTGAAACACACCTCTTAACCACATGCTGGTGTTTGTGGTTGTGGGCGTGTGCTCGCGACTCTTCAGGTGGTAGTGAATCATTCCCTTCTTTCACAGGGCAGATTGCCAGCTACAAGAGCTGCATCAGATCCTAAATAAGATTTGTCACAATAATAGCTAGTCTGTGACAGATCAGCTTTGGCATATTGTGCAAGTTTATTAAATACCTTATAATAACACACTGATTGCACCTGCCTTGAGGATGACTTTACATGGAGAATCATTTATAGCTGCCATTATCATGGTATATTCCTTAAAGGGATAGTTCACCCAAAAATGAAAATTTGATGTTTATCTGCTTACCCCCAGGATATCCAAGATGTAGGTGACTTTGTTTCTTCAGTAGAACACAAACTTAGATTTTTAACTCAAGCTGTTGCAGTCTGTCAGTCTTATAACGGATGTGGATGTGAATCACGGCTAAAACATACAATAATAAAAAATAAATGATATATTGATGTGTAAAGACACAAAACGATTGGTCTGTGCAAGAAACTGAACAGTATTTATATTGTTTAGACTATTAGAACTCTCCTAAACGGGTTCTCAAGCAGGTGCATGAGGCGTTGTCGTAGTCTTGCTTTACCACAACCTATCTCTCAAATAGACCATCAATGGTCCACTTGAGAGATAGGTGGGGATAATGCACTTATAAGTCTGTGATCCGCCATAAAGCAAGAAGAAGAATCCTCCTCACGCCTGCTTGAGAACAGGCTCAGGAGGATGCGCTTAAGAGAGTTCAAACAGTTTGCACATTGTGTGAATCAGAGGTAAAAAAAAAAATATAATATATATATACCTGTAAATTCTGTTCAGTTTCTTGCACAGACCAATCGTTTTGTGTCTTACACATCTAGGTATCGTCACGAGCCGCATGGTTTAATTTGGTTTTGTTTGTCTAGGTTTTTTTTATTTTTTATTATTGTATGTTTTAGCCATGATTTCCATAATATTGAGGGTTTTTTTTCTTTGTATGTGCCTTGTATGTTTATCTGAATCTGTCTTGACAGTGTCTGATCACATTGTCTTAGACTCAGAGTGAAAATCCAGTCGCATGTTCTTCCAGGGATGGCCTTCTGTATTTTTTATTGCGATAAATGGTCTGCCATGTTTTGTTTTTTTTTGTTTTTTTTTCAGTGAAATTTTCTTGATCTACATTTGTCTTTGTGAGTTACACAAGGAATTTTTAAAGACTAGTTGTAACCTTTTTACATTCTTGTCATTTGGGCAGAAAATAGAGTGCAGTGACTGCATTGAGGTACTTAAGGTATATCGTTGCTGCTTTAAAGAAGATGCTTTTTTAGATGCAACTATTTCTGGAAAG
The DNA here is from genome assembly GCF_003368295.1 of Carassius auratus. Lineage (NCBI taxonomy): Eukaryota > Metazoa > Chordata > Actinopteri > Cypriniformes > Cyprinidae > Carassius > Carassius auratus. The sequence continues at coordinate 24,320 of NW_020528252.1, read as the reverse complement.
AGGTTTTGAAACTTTCTCCTAGGACTGTCAGCACTTAACATACGAAATGGCTTGTAAATAAACAAACATCATCATCATCATGCACTCTAAAAATGTATAACCAATTTAATATATTTTCAAAATATTACCTTTTAATGTATTTTGTTTCATTTTAAATATTATTTTAATTTTCACATTTAATTATTTTATTTCATCACTTCCAATATCATGCATGCAAAACACTGAAACTACTATCAAAAACATGTTACATATGTAAATGTGATATATATATACACATATACAGTACATATATATAAATATATACAGTATATATATATAAAAACACAAAAGTAGAATCTTCATGCTGTTTTCTAAATACTATAGCTAGGGATGTAACAATTAAACGCGAGTCAGTCAAACATTTATTCATTGTGACAATTCAAATTTGTTGAGATGCAAAATAAAACGCGAAACAAATGGAGTAGGAGTTTATTTGAATATATCTCGGAGGGGAATCTTTAGAAAAATGTATGTGGTATTTTCTATTCATCTTGCCTCTGAACAATACATATTAAAGCAGCATTCATAAATCCCAGGGCTGCTTTGTTTACAGCCATAACCCTAGAAACACTATCATTGCTGCTCATCAGCGCCACCTGCTGTCAGAGAGTGACTTGCCGTCTCATTGTGGAGCTCTCTGCTGTTTTGTTCAGATATGTTTTCTATAGTATCACAGAAATAAAGTCTAAACGTTCTGTTTTTGTTTCAAATTTAGAAAGTATACAATCTAGATTAAAAACTACTCATGCTGCATCTGTGTTTGGATCATGATTAAAGGTCCTATGACATGAAAATTTCACTTTCTGAGTTTTTTTTTACATTAATATGAGTTCCCCTAGCCTGAATCAGTGTAAATTTAGATTTTTCTATCTTTCTCTGCCTTTGAGAAAATGGAAGCTCAAACGGGCTGATCTTGTATCTCCTCGTTGTGACGTTGTAATGAGAATTGTTACCTCCCCTTTCTCTGCTTTGCCCGCCCAAATATTTACATATAATTCAGTCGCAATGTCAGCACAGGCGTTTCAAACAGACTTTTATGATATGGATTCGACAGCACCGCCGCAAACAGTGAGTAACAGTGTTCATTAATGCCTGATCTGTGATCAGTGATTTCTGATGTGTAGCTAATCATTCAAGTTCACACAGACTTTCTTTCTAAATCGTTTAATACTGTTTATGCATCAGTGAATCAAGCCAGTGACTAAACGATCAACTTCACGTTGTTTCTCTTAGTAGCATGAAACAAATCTGTTATTTAAATTGTGATTTAACTACAGAGAGCGATCAAAGAACGCTCGCTTTTTTCCGGAGCTGTTACACATCGCGAGTATATCTGCACACTTGCCCAAACTGCCGTTACAATGAATGACGCTGTTATGCTGCACAACGTAGCTCTTACTGTATTCATGTGTTTGCTGTTAGCTGTGGTGAAAGCATTTTGTGAGAAAACGTGTTGCAATAATGACGAGATCACTGCATCCACGCGATAAACAGACTCTGTCTACTCAATGCTCATCACTGCAGCCTTTCATGTGATGGGGAAAAGATCGAAAAAATAATTATATAATCAACACTTCCACGATTCGTTAATCTCGACCAGTTGTAATAGTAAAATATATATATATATTTGAGAGGGGTTTCACATGTAATATGCATTTCGAATGCAAAGATGTCAGCCAATCACAACAGTTGTGGTTTACTCGGAGTCTCACAGCAGACACGCCCCTTCAAACAGAGCATTCAAGCCAGAGGGCTAATATCAGGATCTAAAAATGCTTTTTATTTCTAAATTTTAAATGTTAAAATCATACTAACAATATAAATACACCTAAGGAAACATTAAAAAGCATTTAAAGAAAAGGAAATAATCCATGTCATGGGACCTTTAAAATCCAGTGGCTGCCTCTAATTTTAAATCGAAAGTGCACAGACAAAGCCTTAGTGTGTATATAGATTTCTTTTATTTGTGTAACTTGTTTTATTTTGGGTTTGTTTTACAATTTCAATCTAATTTTGTTATATTTCAGTTTCACAAAGAAACGTGCAGCAATAGTAAAGCTACACCTTTCGTGAAATCAAAATCGTGAATCAAATCGTGAGTTGGGTGAATCGTTACATTACACATACGTACTACAATGTTTTTGAAAATTGAACACTGTGGTCAATAAATTATTGGTACTTGAAAATGCTTTAGAACATCTTTTGTGTTATGTATAATAAAAAAAATGACAATTGTTTTTGGTGAATAAATACATTTACAACATAAAAGTTTGGGTAAACTGCTCATTTTAACCGAAAAGGGAGTGGACTCTTAATGGCAGCATGCAGATACTCATGATAAGAATTAGCGGAGGAAAGAACATAGAAGAGTGTATTTCACAGCTAATCCTGATGCACGAGTGTGCGGTTTGACCCTTCACACCTACATGCATTCTTGGTTGTACTGAGGCTCAGTGAGACTTGGCTCCTTTCACTTTTGCTATGATTCAAGGGTGCTGGCACCACCCACCATCTGAGTGGACAGCATGTGTGATATATATACTGCACGTAGTAGTTTCATACCACACTGGAGGAGAGCCATAACGGACACTCCCAGTTCGCTGTATGCTCCTGACCCCTGAACAGCTCCTCCTAACGGCAGGAATGTGCTACAGATACATAAGGTTTATATTAGCATAGGAAGAACATTTGCACTGCAGATGGGGTGACAAACAAAAATGCATACAGTTCCTATAAAAAGTATTCAACTTCTTGGAGGTTTTTGATTTTTGGTTCATTTACAGCACTGAATACCAGTGGATTTAATGTTTTTTTATTTTTGCTGCTGATCAGCAGACGACTCGTAATGTCAGTGTAAAGCAGATTAAAAATGTTATCACTTTCCCACCCTTATGTCATTCCAAACTATACAACTTTTTTTCTTCGTCTGTGGAACACAAAATAAGATATTTTAAATAATGTTGGTATATTTATTTCAGTTCCTGTTGACTTCCAATATATTTTTGAACAATACATTGGAGTTAAATGGGAACCAAAACCTTTCAGTTCTTCACAATATATTCTTTTGTGTTACACAGATGAAAGAAAAACAAACAGGTTTGGAAGAACATGAGGGTGAGTAAATGAAGACAGACTTGTCATTGTTGGGTGGACTGTTCCTTTAATATGACACGCTGGTGCACTCGGTTGTGTTTGCGAGACGCAAATAGCTAAACGAAGATCACTTGTGTGAAGTCAAGGGCCACTAAGTGACCACTGACAACTCTGAAGGAGTTACAAGCTGAAGAGACTGTGGTACAACAACTGTTGCCTGGGTGCTTAAGCAGCTTTATGGGACAGTGGTGAAGAGAAAGCCACTGTTCAAAATGTCACATGACATCTTGGCTGTAGTTTTGCCAGAAGACATGTTTTAGACTGAAGCCAGCTGGAAGAAGGTTGATCTTGTTGGCCATCAGACTAACGCCATATTTGGCGTATAAGCGGAACACTGTGCATCATCAGAAATGCACCATCCCCACCGTGTAGGACTGGATTATGGACCTCCAAAACCTCAGGACATGTGGCCTGAGCCTGCCAAACAAAGCAGACCACTAGGGCGTCACTAAAGGGCAGCCATGGCCAGGAAAATAACAGTGGGAAGGTGTAAGAGAGACTTGTCCACACAAAGACGGTCTATAATATTTGGAGAAAGCCATCTGTTAACATTCCCATTCAGAATATGTCGTCAGATTCCCGGCTGATTTTGAATGGCTGTCAGTGCAGAATGAATCTAGGAGAACCAGATCTCGATAGCTGATAGTTGCCGTTTTGTTTTAATATTGCATGGATCTTCAGAAATAAATGCATACATATTCTGTGTTTGTTATGTTACAGCTGTGTGGGAGTGGATGAAGATGAAGCACCAGACATTGACATCTATCACTGTCCTAACTGTGAAAAGACCCACGGCAAATCCACCTGTAAGTATCTTTTCTTGATGCTGTGAATGAATTAGAGTTGTCATCTTTCAATGTATAAAGCACTTTATACTAACGTAGCTTCACATTAATAAACAGTAAATAAATTGAATAAGATAAAGTCAAATTCTACAGTAAAGATACTCTAATATGGCAATAGGGTCATTATTCATCTCAGTGTTGCTTCAGTTCAGTTCATCTGTAAAATCATCAATTATGAAATGTGTTCAGTTCAGCTATAAACAGCTCTATAGAGCACAATCATCTCACTATTCAGTTAGTTCAATGTTGATTCAATTCATGTCAACATGTATTAAAATATATTAATAATTTATTATTTTAGATAAAAGTTATGCATTAAATGCATATTATGCATAGTGCACATTAAGCAGCACAACTGTTTTCAAAACTGATAATAATAAAAGCTAATTTTGAGCACCAAATCAGCATATTATTTCTGAAGTAATGACATTACAAGAATAAATTACATTTAAAACTGTTTTATGTATTTTACTACAGGATTACTGTTTTACTGTATTTTAATTTACTTTCTTTGTGTGGGTACAATTTTATTTTAATTTCAACATTTTCAGTATATTTATGTGAAATCAAAAGAAGTGGATCTTTATTTGTATTATGAATCTAACCCTTTGATAAACAATAATAAAAGACAAGCTTTAGATAACTGATAATACTTTGCGACTAAAGTATTCTTGTCCTTAAGACGGTAAGACCTCCAACTGAATCCAGACGTATGAAAATAATTTACTTTAAAATTGGGTTACTAACCAAATCATTATGCTGATTTTTAGAATTCTTCTGTAGACACTCCTTTGCACAGTTTGCAAATGTTTTATTTTTGCTTTAAGTAACTGGTTTCAATGAAAGAGTAAAGTATATTGTGTTCACCGTGTCCAATTTTTATTTCGGTGCTTTCATGTGTTTAACATTTTAATAGTGAAAAAGAAAAAGAACTGGAATAAGCAAGACACGGGACAAAGCGGAGATGTCAGACCGGTTCAGAACGGCAGTCAAGTGTTCATAAAAGAGCTGCGCAGCAGGACATTCCCCAGGTATAGTACACCTGTATTCAGACCCTTTTGTGAAGATCTTCCCAGCCAAGCGTGAAGTATTTAAAGGGCCAGTGCTCCTGATAAAGTCCTTCAGTTCATTCAGTGTCCAGAAGATGGCGCCCCATGATCAGCTTTGCTCAGGCTCTGAACTTTTCCACCAGACATGTGAAAAAGATTCCAGTATGATGTCTAGGAGAGATTGTGTAGGTGACTAGGTAACATGCTGATGGTGTCTTTTTCCACTGCAGTTCAGAAGATGTGGTGGTCAAGCTGTCTGGAAGTCAGCTGACGTTGGACTACCTTGAGGAGAATGGGTTCAATGAGCCAATTCTCATCCAGAAGAAAGATGGACTGGGGATGGCTATACCTGCACCCACGTTCTACGTCAGCGACGTGGAAAACTATGTTGGTAAGTGGTTTAGGAGATAATAAAGCAAACATTCCTCTTTTTTGATGATTAGTATGGAAATATATCTTCCTCGAGAATGTATGTGAAATATGTTTGTGTTGTTCTAATCAGTTTCTACTTTTCTTGTTTAAAGGACCTGATGTTCTTGTGGATGTTGTTGATGTAACCAAACAGACACAAAGCAAAATGAAGTTAAAAGAGTTTGTTGATTTTTACTACAGCACAAACAGAAAGAAAGTATTAAATGTGATCAACCTAGAGTTTTCAGACACAAGGTAAGCAGGCCTGTACAAAGATCCATTGGGAAATCTGTATAAATACCAGTGACGTTTTTATTTTCTTTTGAAACCGCAGAAATTAATATGCACATGCACACATTTATTTATTTGAAAGGTAATTTATTAACATAAATTTCTAGCAAATTGAATGGCATTTAGTTTAGTAATTTTTCTCAATTATATAAACGTTACTTCAGTTTTATTCAAGTAATAATGAAAAACATTTCTTTTTTATATTTTACAGCAGCAGCAAGTAACAAAAAAAAAAATTATTTGAATAAAATACACACTCTGAATGTCAGCATAACAATGTCATTAATGTATTTTTATTAGTGTGTATTAGGGCTGTGCAATTAATTGGAATACAGTTTTGATTTCAATTGCGACTTCCACCGATTAAGAAAATACAATAATCGAGATAAAATGTTTATTGTGCCCCATTCTGCCCCTTTCCAGCAGTGCTCTTTCGCTCCTCCATAAAAGCAAAATGGGACGTGCTTGATTTGAATGTTTATTAGATTTATTAGTGCTTTTAAAAGCGTGTAAGAGATTTTGCACATCTGTTCATGCGCTCCGGCATGGAACAACACAGACAAGTAACGTGAATTATTAGATTAAGGTACGTGCCAAAATGGTCAAATACACGCAAAAATGTGTCAAAATGCGGCACTTGGTGATTATTCATGTAACATTTGTCAGTTATGTCTTAAGTCAAAGTAAACAGTTGAGAATGAAAATGCGTGCATAACAGTATATCACTAGAATTTGGCTTTTAAAGCATGCCTTCTGCCGTTTATGTGTTGAATATTAATCGCAACAAAATAGAAAAAGAAAAAATTTGTCACTTTTCTTGATTGAAGGACATTTGTAGCTTTGATAAGAATCAAAGAAGTTTAATTCTTAAAGACTATACTGTTTTATTTTACATTCGATTATTCAATTTCTGTAGTAGGCTGTTAGCTGAATACTTTAGACTTGCATAAAAAAAAAACTTTTCCTATTGTAATTTGACTTTTGCTTTTATTGTTATTACTGGCTGTTTATTTATTTTTCAATAAGTTTTGAGCACTTTTTGTTGTATAAATTACACTAGTATTCTGTTAATTCATTGTGGTATCTAAAATGTAGATGATCTTAGCAACCTTATTTACAGAAAATGTATATTTTTATATATATATTGCTATCTTTAAATTACATACTCATATGAAGTTTTGGTCATGTGACCCACTCATAATCGTGTTAAATAATCGTGATTATGGTTTTTACCATAATCTAGTAGCACTAATGTGTCATTTGAAACATACATTTATTGGAGTTAGGTAAAAGGAATAATTTACTATTCTTCCTTTTATAGAATGGCCAGTGTTGTTGAGAGTCCGCAGATAGTTCGGACGTTGTCCTGGGTGGAGAATTACTGGCCCGACGATGCATTGTTGGGGAAGCCTAAAGTGTCCAAATACTGTCTCATCTGTGTGAAAGACAGCTACACAGACTTCCACATTGAGTGTGGAGGTGCCTCTGTGTGGTATCACGTACTTAAGGTGACTCCTGCATCTTAAATCTCAAATTTGTATTCATTAATGTATTATATTTTTCATCTTAACTCTGACCATAGTTTTACTTAAAAGAAGTGTTGTATTTTTTTATTTTATTTTTTTTGTTTTAATGTACATAATTTATTTATTAATGGATTATTCAGTTATTAATATGGAGTGAAGTAAAAAAAAAAAAAATTTGTTGAGCAACACATTTATATTGCATTTAAAAATTACCTAATCATGTTAGTACAGAAGATGAAACACATTTTAAAAACATTTTATTACATGGTTCTCTGAAATACTTTATTTTGATGTGTGCATTTCATCTGTGTGTTGTAAAGGGAGAGAAAATCTTCTTTCTGATCAAGCCCACTTCTGCCAATCTTTCTCTGTACGAGCGCTGGAGGTCCTCCTCCAACCACAGCGAGATGTTTTTTGCTGATCAAGTGGACAAGTGTTACAAGTGCACACTGAAACAAGGGCAAACTCTTTTCATTCCATCAGGTGCGATATCAGGGTGCCGATAATTAGATTTGACATTTAAATGACTCTAAGATAACAACATTATCTTGTTTTTATTTAATGGCAGGTTGGATTAATGCAGTACTCACGCCTGTAGACTGCTTAGCCTTCTCTGGGCATTTTGTCCACAGTCTGAGCGTGGAGATGCAAATGAGGTCAGTGATCTGCCCTTTTTTCTGTAAAACAAGCTATGTATTTCTAAGATTTATAGGTTCCTGTTATGCATCAAAGTGAGACAAATGTTGCATTTGATGCAATGCTGGATTAGAAACATCTCACTTGGTTTCAGAACAGAACTGTAGTATATTAAAGGTTGATGATTTAACTATATGTATTAAGTATTAGAGGTGTAATGATTCACTCAACTTGCGATGCCATGTGATTCATGATACTGATTTCACGATGCAATTAAAAAAAAAAGATTTTTTAGAGAGGGTCTTGCTCTTTCCATTCAGTTAGAGCCAACCAATGGATTTTAATCCTGATCCAAACAAAGATGCTGCATACATACTGCATGAGCAGTTTTTAATCTAAATTAGATTGTATACTTTTGAAATTTGAAGCAAAAAGAGTATGTTCTGACTTTAACTTTGTGAAATTATGCTACATGAAACGTATGAATGAGAAAAAAACAGCAGATGGGCTGAATGAGAACACAGATTCACTCTCTGACAGCAGATGGCGCTTATGGAACAGCTGCAATATAGCATTAATATGCATTATATGGAGCCAGTGTGAAAAGAAAATATCATCTAAACTTTTCTACAGTTCCCCTCAGAGATGCATTCAAATAAACTCCTACCACCAACTGTATCTCAATTCATTTAAAATCTGATTGGAAGCGTCACATATTTTTCACATACATGTACCGGCTCACAATGCATTGTTACATCCCTATTAAGAGTGTGTGTGTGGCCTTTATAATCCCACATATGTATTTATGTGTATGTATATATATATATATATATATATATATATATATATATATATATATATATATATATATATATATATATATATATATATATATATATATATACACATATGTGGGATTATAAAGGCCTTAAGTTTCTGGCTATTGTCATTTTAAATGTTATTACATGCATTTGGCATAAAATGACAACCGGTGGGTGGTGATGCAATTGAACCACTCAAGCGTCAAACCTTCCCTCTTCAGTTCTTGGCAATTCCAAGCTCCTGTAGGAAAAGAAAGAGGGGAAGTCAAGAGTATATGCGTATGCCTTCTGAAGTGCTTTTCTCACATGTGTGAGACCAAGATTTCCTCTCAAGGCACACTTTTCAGTAATCTTCCCTTTGCTTCTCCATTCAGAGCATATGAGGTAGAAAAAAGACTCAAAGTTGCCAGCCTCACTCCATTTCCAAACTTCGAAACAGCATGTTGGTATGTGGGAAAATACTACCTGGAGCGGTTTAAAGGTGAGCGATTAATATAAATAAATAAATAAATAAATAAATATAAAAAACTGTATTTCTTATTTGGCTTTTTTGTAGGTCTTGTAATTTTACAAAAATCACAAGTAATAAAGAACAAAGTGTCAATTTCACTGCATGCATTTGCATTATTGCAGGCTTAAATCATTCATAGCAAAACTCCCATGTGTGACTCCTCTAAAATGGCTTCAAAGGCTTTTTTCAAAAATTGCCTTTCCATTCAGCACAGCACAAGATTTATCCGTAACTTTGGAACTGCATATAAAAAGATCTAATGTAAGGTAGATTCAAATGGCTTCCTTCTCCTCTGCTTTGTGCGTGATTCCTGGAAGGGGCCTGCTGAGCAGATGAGGAGGGTCTGGATAGCTGGCATATTATTGCAGTCATTAGATTGGTGCATCGCAGAGTTCACAGATGATTAGCTTCAAAAGGCAGAATCACTTGCTCCATTACAACCCAGTGTTTAAACTCCCCTCATCTGGCCTTGGACTGTGTGTTTATATTTCCACCATTTTACCCCTTCACTTTACTTAATTTTGCCAGATTGCTGTAGAGCACACATTACAAAAAGGACCACAGTGGGTCTCCAAGCTATCTGATGTTCAGATGGGGGAACTGGCTTTCAAGGTCATCTTTTCAAGGGTCCAACTCTCGTGTGTGACTTTACGTAGAGGGGAAAAAAGTCCTTGGCCCCTGGCCCACGCAGCAGGCCGACTGGGCCACTGCCAGCTCTATTGCTTCCCTTCTCATTTCACTGTTTCAGCTTTCACTTTATGTTCATGTTAATAATTTAAATACAGTTTGGAATATATTTCCTGTAGTGGCTGTGTATCCAGTCCAATGTAATCAGTCTTGAAGCCGCTGCTCCAAAAATGCGCATGACTGTTTTTAGGCCCCACTGGATTGAAGTAATCAGTTTGATATACGAATGGCCTTTGTTATTGAACAGGTTTGGTTGAAAATGTAGTGCATTTCTATTTCTGGTGTAATGTTTCCTTGCTTCTTTTAGTGAGTTTCATGCTCTGAGCGTTTCTGACAGGACGACCACAGTCTTAGGCATTGCTGCTAATGATTTATGGAAAGTTGGACCTTTCACCAATTTGCCCATTCAGAAAACAGCCCTTTTTTAGAGAGGGTCTTGTGTTATTAATACAGCACTAGATGAAAGTTTGGATCCAGATTGGAATAATTTCCTGAACATCTTGCAGGTTTACATAAAGCAAACAAGCAGCCACCACCTTACTTGGTACATGGTGCCAAAATTGTCAATGGAGCATTCAGATCATGGACTAAAAAACAGGTACATCTTGCTGCAAATTGTCATATTTTTGAATATTCTGTAGTTTTGCTTATTTATGATATATATGATTTAACTTAACTCTGACTCTTGCTTTTGTCTTTTTCCAAAGGCTCTTTTAGAACATGAGGATGAGCTTCCTGAAAACATGAAGCCAGCACAGCTCATCAAAGACCTTGCCAAAGAGATTCGGATTTCAGAGGTGAGACGAAGTCATTGGATACTTGTCTTTGCTCTCATTTATTCATATATGATCTTGATTTTTATACATAGAATGTTAAATCAGTTATTGTCAGGATCAGTTATGGCTGACAACTTCTCAACAATGTCTTTGACTCAGAATGCAACAAAAGCCATAAAGAATGAACCCAGCAATTCGAAGCCCCCGGCAGAGGAACCCCCATCTGCTCCGTCAGAACCAGAGGAACCCATGTCACCTGCCCACATCTCCACCCCCACAAGAGAAAAGCCAGCCAGGAAGAAAGCCACAAAGCCACCCAAACCACCCAAAATGCCTAAGGCACCCAAACCGCCGAAGGAACCCAAAATAAAAGAAGGTGGCAAAAAGAAAGCGAAGAAAGCTAAAGAAAGTATTTTACCTGAGAAAAAGCCCTCAAGTCTGGCAGCTCTTGAATCCCATGCAAAGGACATCCTGAACAAGATGGACCAGCCCAAAAAAGTAACGTTTTTTTTCAGCATCATGATAATCAATATATATTTATGTATTTGAAATGACTTAACTTTTTATTTTTTATTTTTTTTTACAAATAGAGAAATCATAGTTTCAACCAAACATCCAACAAAGTGTTTAATGCAATAAGTAAAATGCAGTAGAAATCGGATAACATTTTTTGAAAGATTTTTAAAAGATTTTTGAAAGAAGACTCTAATGTAAAGCTGCGTTATTTGATCTCAGTAAAACAGTCAAATCGTGAAATATTATTGCAATTTAAAATAACTTTTATATTTAACATTATATTTTGTATTTGACAGTTGTATATTTCTGTGATCCAGTAGTCATTACTCCAGTCTTCAAAGCCACATGAGCCTTCAGGAATCATTCTAATTTTAAGAAACAATTCTTATTATTATCAATTTTGAAAACCGCTTAATATTCCTGTGGAAGTGAACTGAATGAAACATTTTTTTTGGATTCTTTGATGAATAGAAAGTTCCAAAGCAAGCATTTATTTAAAACAGAAATATTCTGTGTGCAAATTCTTTAATGTTTGCAATGTTTTTATACTCACTGTAGCTTCCAGTAACAGTTTTGAGTCAGGAGAACATAAGCAATATATAATGATGCTGCACTAGCTAAATCATTATGAATATATTGTAAAATATATTCCTCTGCTCTAGAACTGTCATATGCACTTTTATCCATTTATAATATCCAACTTTTATTGTCACTCACATTACACAGCTGGTAAAGACTGGGATGAGTATTATGGAGAAGGAGACGAGTAAACCAAATGACGTTGATAAGTTCAAGATGATTCGAGAGCATAATAAGAACAAGACGGAGGCCAAATGGAAATATAAGGTACGTTTGTTAGATTTACAATGTAAAGAAAGCAGTGACTGTAATGAATAACTGTGGGTCGTTGTGTAATGCAAGCGTAATGATTTCCTTCACTGCAACATAGATTAGGGCTCGAGCGAAGCTTTGAAAGTCCATGCAAATGATATCAAAAGTTGAAAAGTAGCACAGAGGGCTTTGGAATCATCCAGAAGTGATTTACACGTTTCAGATCAAAGCAATCAGCAGAAATAACTCTGCGGCTCAGTCACTCTCTCTGTTCTGGGTTCATCAAATCAGCAGAACCCTTTACCCAGGCTCAGAGTTTACCTTATGCTTTAATGCTATGTCATATCCCCGACACGCCATCAAAGTATTTACATATGCCTTCATTTCTGCTATAAACATGAGTGTGTTGTGTCATTATTGTTGGATAACATGGGATGGCTTTTGTAGGAAAAGCTTAATTCTGGTGAACGGAAGGTATTACGGGGCTTTCGTTCAAGGGGAAAAATTCAATGCCAGACAGCCCAGGAATGTTTGTAGTTGCTCCAAGTCTCCTGATCCGAGTGCTCCTTTGCCACTTGCCAAACATTTGCAGATGGAGAGTAGTCTCTTCTAGATAGTCTTCGAGGTCATCATCCGCAATGGCTTCAGTCTTTGGCGTCTGATCACAGTGTGGATGTGGCTGACAGATAGAGGCTGACAGCAAAGACCTGTGAAATGTGTGAGATGGGAAGAGTTTCAGTGCAATGATTGTCGTTTGGCATTTCTTTCCATCTTTCAGAACAGCAAACCCGATTCTTTATTGAAAATGGAAGAAGAGCACAAGTTTGACAAAAGTCTACTCAGCCACAAAGACAATAAATTTGCATTTTCATTATCAAATAAGAAGTTGTTAGGGTAAGTGAACTTGTATTGAAGGTAACTCAGGCATGCATTATTAATTTAACCAGTCAATTTTCCTAAAAAAAAAAAATATTTTTTATGCATTTGTGTATAAACTAATAATTTGTAAATGCATTTATAAACATGTTAATTCAGGTGACAGCCCTAATTTTGAGCAATTCTGTGTCTTTGCACCTGATTGTCTCTTTTAACAATCAAAATAATGTTCTTTTCTTTCATCTGGCTTTCTCAGATCAAAGATGCTCAAGACCCAGACCAATTCGAGTGTTTTTGGCTCAATACAGAACATTAAGGAAGAAAAACCCAAGCCTGTGAGAGACGAGTATGAGTATGTCTCGGATGAAGGAGAGCTTAAGATCGACGAATTCCCAATCAGGAGGAAAAAGAACGCAGCCAAGAGAGACTTCTCCTGTAAGGTTTCATGATATGTGATCTGGGCCAGGGTGGATTTTCTGATTAAATAAAACATAATTTAAGAGCAAAAATGATTATAGACTATATAATCAGGCCCAGATGGAATCTGCAGACTTCTGTAGCATTGATTACACTGATTTTGGGCCGTCTACAGTTATGAGTGTTAAACAGAGTGGACAGTACTATGGTCCCATTGGTATTTGAAGTATAATAAAATCAGTCCGAATTTTTAATAAACAAACACACAAGGGGGGCAGGGAAAGGGTACAAAATTAAATCAGCAAATGACGTGTGAATTTAATAAAATTGTTCTGGTCATAAATGTTTCTTATGGCCATGAAACCGGTTTTCATTATTTTAATATTTTATTAACTATTTAATAGTTTTTAATTAATATTTTGTCCTAATAATCTTTTTCTTGCATTAGTAGCAAACAACTCAGGTCATTGTGGTACAGATATACAGACGCAAGGAATATTTAATGTGTCACCACATGTAGTAAAAATAAAATAAAATCCTAGTTTAAACTTGCAATAAAGTTACTGTCCATTGTACATTTTAATAACAGTTTTTGCTTGTATTTGGCAATGTTAATTTTGGTCCCTGGTCGATGCATATGTAGAACTTTTGGAGTGGCAGGCATTGAAATCTGCTACTGCTGATTCTATATGGGCCTGCCTAAAAGAGAAACACTGGTCTTTTAACTGATTAACAATAAATCTGAAATTTCATGCTATGTGAGAATAATCCTTAACATCTGATGTTATTTACAGTTTTATCAAACATCAAAGAGCCCATTCAGCCAGCCAAAAAGCCAAAGCTACAACAGTCGGACATGAAGGTGAGCATAAACTCTTATTTGGATGGCCTGGTCCAATGTTATTTAACAGAACATCTATAATATATCTCTTTAATCAGACAGTGGTAATAACATTAAAAGGCTGATTGACAGTAAACAGGAAGAAATTAGGACAAACTCAAAATCTCCAATCTTTATTTCATGAAGTAGCTGATTCATTCCTTCTGGATGCATTTAAAAGTTTGCAGCGCTGATGTTCTCGGCTTGCAATAATTCACCCATAATGTTCCAACTTAAACCAACATACGGCACAAATCAAAGAAAGCAAGCTGCAAGACAGAGCCAAATATCACCTCAAAACTGATGAAGGAAATAGCTGTGGACTGAATCAAATGAGAGTGAGAAAGTTAATCACGACAGAGGCCCGTAGGCGAACTATGTGAGGGGTTACAGGAGGTTACAGGATATACCAATAAAAAAACCACAAACCTATGCATTTAGGTCAGGGGATATTATAATGTATTTTGCTAAAGCAAAACATTTACCGGCTTCTTATGTATGCTTTGATGTTTTAAATTGTGCACTTTCTGTGAAATAGAGCGTATGTTTATACTACTGTTATTTTAGAGTCCAGATTCATCAGATGAGGAATCGCTCCATATAGACACAGAGGCCAAGACAGAGGTCAAAGGTCGTAACTCCAAGGTCTCTAAGAATAAAGGGGGCAGTTCAGCTGGGATTCTGGATCTCCTACAGGCCAGCAAACAAGTGGGCGGCATTGACTACAGCAACAACAGGTACACACGACTGTTTGCCATATGCGTATGAAAAGCTAGGCTTAGCCTAGTTTGTTAATAAGGATTAATAGGAAATTGTATTGTTATTTTAGTTTTGCTTTAGTATTTTTAGCAGCAGAACTTTAAAGAGTGCAACATCTGTGAAATTTAGCATGATATACTTTGGTATGCTGTGACAGTCGGCATCGTAAAAAGTTTCCAAGAAATTTCATCCCTCTAGAGCAGCACTTAAAATTACATTTTATAATATAATACAAACCTTCTGTTTTTTTTTTTTTTATAGATTTATGCAATAAAATGTTTCAAATATTTAGCCCATATATTTGTTGACTTGAATATCTGTCAATTTTGCATTCAAGCTTATGTTTTTAAAATGTTTTAAATGCAATACACATGTAGACAGACATTGCTGGCCCTTGCACTGCATCTAACTGTTTGTTTCAAGTTTAAACAGTTTAAAAATACATGGCTTTAGACCTTGCATTCGGTTCCACATTGTTATACTCCATCTAGCACAAGAATGTGTCTTGTGTGAAAAATCTTGACTAGTTTCTGATGTACATGACCTTGAAGTAGTGGTCATGTAACAAGGGTTCCTAAAGCGACTTGTTGTTTAGAAAATCCATCGACTGGTCGGTTTTGCACATCCTTAGTTCGTACATTTTCATGATTCATGGGGTATGTTTGTACATCACACACGCTAATGTGATGGAGTATGTAGTATGGATATGTTTTGTCTTTGGCAGAGGCCCATAGGGAACACTGAATTTATGATGAAGCCTGTTCTTGACCCTTAAAGAACTGAAACACATCATATTTCTAGCTTAATTCTTAGTTCTTAAACTTCACAATGTAAACACATCGAGCACAGGCATTTCTTCATCTGTCGAACAATGGCAAAAGTAATAGATTGCACCGTTCTTTATAAGCGGTTTACATGTGCTGGCATTATTTGTTTAATCCCTCTGCACTATTAATTTGTCAAATACAGCAAAAGCTTCAGGCCATTCCTCTTCATTTTACTGTTTGCTGTTTTGGGCACATTTTTGATGGTCTATTTCCACTGCGCTGAAAGCTGCAAATCAGCTCAAACACAAAATGAGAACGAAAACATGGCTAAAATATGTTAATTTCTCAAATTATTTTTTCTGCTTTTAAACCTGACATACGACTGCAGGATTGTGGGGAGGAAATGCCTCCAGTCAGTTGCAACCACATTAAACAAGCTTTTGACTCATTGTTCCACCTCACTGGTTAATCACTTAATAGGTGGTAATTTGCACAGGCTAAATCTGTATTTTCTGCTGGTTACCTCAAGCTCAAAAGCAGATGTGGACACAATAGTCTTCTCAGTTCACACGGCAGAATCTTCTTCTGACATGCAAAGATCTACAGTATAGGAATATAATTATATGATGAGCAAATAAAATCTGTGGGAAATGAGCGTTTAAGTGACAGGTAAGTTAGAAAAGCATTAGTGAGAGTTGTTTATTGATTGAGCAGATGTTACTGTAAGAGAACCGGTAAGTTCTGGCTCGTGCTCTCAGTTTTGGTTGACTGGAAGCAAAGACGTTATAGATAATGCAGGGATACCTTGCATTGGATCTTAAGTTAGATTTTCATGTCAGTTTGCCAGGCCCACCTGTTAGCTTTACATGTTCAGTTGATTAAATATAATTACCAGTGAAACGGTTGCCTTAAGTCCAGATAACTATACCATACCTCGGCTGCAGTGGAAATGACATCAAACATTTCTATAGCGGTCTAAAGCTGATATTTGTAATGTTTTCAATATTAAAATATTATACTATAATAAGTATAATATTTCAATGTTGTATAGTATTTTTTATTTTACTATTTTTAATATGCACAGTTGACTCTGATTTGAAATTAATTAGTTTTAGTAATTTTGTGCTTTTGTTAGTTTTATTACCTTTTCTTTTTTAGATGGTATGGCAGCAAAGTTCCTTGATTATTATTCCGGAATGAGAGTATAGTTCCTAGCCATATCAACCTAGAAAATCCCAACTTTTCATTTTCCGTCTGTCTTAGTACACAATATAACTACAGAAGAGTCAAGTTTTAAATATAGAAACTCTTTGGTCATTTTTGAGCGAAATGCTAAAGGTCAAATTACATTCAATGATCTATGCTAAGCTAAGCTAAAAGTGCTACCACCAGACCCGGAGATCAGCTGAATGGATTCAAAAACTGTAAAACTCAACTGTTTAACTCTAGGGGATTTAGAAAATTAGCCTATTTTCAAAAATAGTGGAGTTCCTTTATCACAGTGGTTTTCAACCTGTGGGCCGCGGCGACCATTGCGATGGTATTGCAGGTGGGCCGCCAATTACTATTAAAAGAAATAATAATATTGTTAATATATGTAAAAATGTCTAAGTCATAACTTAATAACATTTCATATATATAATTAAATTACAAAAATAATTAAAGCTGCAAGCAGCATTTTACCGGGGTTCAAGCATTTAAGGCATCTGAGGTGGTCAGAGCCAACCTGGATGTTTGGATGACATTTAAACACATCCAAAATGGAGAACAGGCTAACAGACAGACACACACACTGAAAGTAAATGATTAGACTAATATATGTCTCCTCTATAAGCATATGCACACACACACACACACACACACACACACACACACACAAAGACACACATATACATGCACAAACATTTTGTTGTAGATATAGGTATTTGAAATAAGTGATAGGTGACATAAAATTATTGCAAGTCTTCTCTTTTTCAGAGTTTAGATGTCATTTTCAGGTTAAACTGTAATCATAATGTGGCAAAATTGTAAAAACTGATACATCTGTATAAACAAAATGGAAAACATCAATTCAATGAAATTTAAAATGTTATAACAGTTAATTTATTAATGTTTTGGCATGAATTCATGAAAACAGTACTGTTTAACTAGCTGAATGAGCCCATTAGTGGTCTTCCGCTGCCATCTAGTGGTTATAAATTGCATTTACTCAAATAACACTGTGTTTTAAAACATAACTGTTATAGTGTTGTAATTTTTTTTTGCCCAATCTCTCTTAAACTTTGCATGCTTGTTTAGAATGAAATCATGCATTATTTTACACAGTTTTGATAATTTGTGGGCTTTCTGTTTGTATAAATAGGCCTTTGTGTACACTATGCAAAAATCATATTATAAAATTATTGGTTTATAGTTGCCCAAATGCAATTGTTCAACATGTTTTTGATAATTATTGACCTTCAGAGTCTAGAGAATTGTACTTCAGTGGTTTTATTGATTTTCATCTTAAACCGTATCACAAGTATGCCAAAGTAACTTTTTTAAATAATCTTGAATATTTAATTAACAGCTTTATTGACAACATTGGTCCCAGAGGCAAAGTTGTTCAGAATGAGGAGATTTATCATATGATATGAAGATTTAGTGTTTTTGAGTGAATATATGAACATTTTCAAACAATTTGAGGCCATTTACCATATAAATCTTGTGTTTTGAGACCTTTTCTACTGTTATAGCGCCACCTATGGTCTGATCTCCATGAAACTTTGCATGCTTGTTAAGAGTCACCTGTTACATGATTTCACTGAGTTTCATAAAGTTTTGAGTTTTCCTTTAGGTTTTATAGGCTTTGGGGTATGTTTGGCCACACCCCTTTTTCTAAATTATCCCTTTACAGCTAACCAAAGGACAAAATTCAACATTTTTTTAATAATTATTGATCTAGAGAGTCCACAGAATATTACTGCAGTGGTTTGGTTCCGACCGGGCAAAAAACCTAGGACTAGTTCGCAAAAGTATGTTTTAACATATTTGTGAATAACAATTGAACGATTTGATTGACAGCAATGGTTCTTGAGGCAAAGTTGTGCATTACGAGGAGATCTATCAAATGATATGCATATTGTGTTGATATGTGAAACACCACGTGATTACAGAGCCATGAAACTCGTTAGCGCCAACTAGTGGCCGATTTCTTTCAAAATTCTTACAGACCTTAAGGTTCATGAGTCGAACGTACCCAGCGAGTTTCGTTCCGATCAACATCCGTTAACCCTTTCAAATAGGTGCTTAAATTTGTTTGGCCAATGGCGGCCATGTTTTTTGAGATATGCAAATGTCCTCATAGGTACTTGTGCCCCTTCAGACCAAGACATTGCATACCAATTTTCAAGTCGATCGAGCCAACGGTTGCCTAGTTATAGCAATTTATGAGTTTTTTCTATCTTATAGCGCCCCCAAGTGGCAGAGATGCGCAATTTTTTTGATTTGACCAAAGATTGAGCTCATACATATGTATACCGAGTTTGGTGAAGATATCTCATTCCGTTCAAGAGTTATAGTTAAAATAGCATTTGGCTAACGTTAGCATAGACGATTTTTGGTGTACTGTTTCGCGTATGAATTGAAATTTCAACTTTTTTTTGATAATTATTGATATTGAGTGTCCAGGGAATATTTATGAAGTGGTTTGGTTCTGATTGGTTGAAAATCCTAGGACTAGTTCGCAAAAGTAGGTTTCGGATATAGCTCGATTTTGCGAGAAAACGGTGTGTCGTAGACCCCAAAAAGGCGCCGTGCACTTTTGTTCGGGCTAACCCAAGGATTGCAACAATGCCATGTTTTTGAGTCTATGGCTAACGGTTTACACTTTACGGCCAAAACTGTCCAAAATTTTTGTTTTTTGCGCTGTAGCGCCCCCGTTAGGCCGATTGGGCCGGTTCTTTGTATCTGAGTAGCGAGCAAGACTACTACGATCTGACCAAGTTTCAGCTCTCTAGGCCTTACGGTTTGGGCTGCACGTTCAGTTTTAAGGCGGAAGAATAATAATAATAATAATAATTAAAGCTGCAAGCAGCATTTACCGGGGTTCAAGCACATTAAGGCCTCTGAGGTGGTCAGAGCCAACCTGGATGTATGGATGACAGTTAAACACATCCAAAATGGAGAACAGGCTAACAGACAGACACGCACACTGAAAGTAAATGATAGACTAATATATGTATACTCTATAAGCATATGCACACACACACACACACACACACACACACACACACACACAAAGACACACAAAGATACACATATACATGCACAAACATTTTGTTGCAGATATAGGTATTTGATAAAAAGTGATAGGTGACAATAAGCTTATTGCAAGTCTTCTCTTTTTTTAGAGTTTAGATGTCATTTTCAGATTAAACTGTAATCAATAATGTGGCAAAATTGTTAAAACTGATACATCTGTATGAACAAAATGGAAAACATCAATTCAATGAGATACAAAATGTTATAACAGTTAATTTATTAATGTTTTGGCATGAATTCATAAAAACAGTACTAGCTGAAAGAGCCCATTAGTGGTCTTCCGCTGCCATCTAGTGGTTATAAATTGCATTTACTCAAACAACACTGTGTTTTTAAACATAACTGTTAAAGTGTTGTTGTTGGGTTTTTTTGCCCTATCTCTCTTAAATGTTGCATGCTTGTTTAGAATGAAATTATGCATTACTTTACACAGTTTTGATAATTTGTGGGATTTCTGTTTGTATTAATAGGTCTTTGTGCCTCTGGGGTGGTCTCGGCCAACCAGGATGTATGGATGACATTTAAATACATCCAAAAGAAAGACACACACACACTGAAATTAAATGATTAAACTAGTTTTTAAGAGTTTAGATGTCATTCAGTTTCACTGTAATCACAATGTGGCAAAATTGTAAAAAATGATGTTTCTGTATGAACAAAATGGAAAACATTGATTCAATAAGATGTAACATGTTATAACAGTTAATTTATTAATGTTTTGGCATGAATTCATGAATCCTTTCTACAGTACTGTTCATTTTAACTGAATGAGCCCATTAGTGGTCTTCCGCTGCCATCTAGTGGTTATAAATTGCATTTACTGAAACAACACTGTGTTTCTAAACATAACTGTTATAGTGTTGTTATTTTTTTTATTTTTGCCCAATCTCTCTTAAATTTTGCATGCTTGTTTAGAATGAAATCATGCATTATTTTACACCAGTTTGATCATTTGTGGGATTTCTGTTTGTATTAATAGGCCTTTGTGTAACACTATGCAAATAACATAATATAAAATTACTGGTTTATAGTTGTCTAAATGCAATTGTTCAACATGTTTTTGATAATTATTGACCTTCAGAGTCTAGAGAATTGTACTTCAGTGGTTTTATTGATTTCATCTTATACCCGATCACTAGTTTGCCAAAGTACCTTTTTAAAATAATCTTGAATGTTTAATTAACAGCTTTATTGACAACGTTGGTCCCAGAGGCAAAGTTGTTCAGAATGAGGATATTTATCAAATGATATAAAGATTTAGTGTTTTTGAGTGAATATATGAGCATTTACAAACAATTGAGGCCATTTACCATATAAATCTTGTGTTTTGAGACCTTTTCTACTGTTATAGCGCCACCTATGGTCTGATCTCCATGAAACTTTGCATGCTTGTTAAGAGTCATCTGTTACATGATTTCACTGGAGTTTCATAAAGTATTGAGTTTTCGTTAAGGTTTTATAGGCTTTGGGGTATGTTTGGCCACACCCCTTTTTCTAAATAACCCCTTTACAGCTGACCAAAGGACAAAATTCAACATTTTTTTAATAATTATTGATCTAGAGAGTCCACAGAATATTACTGCAGTGGTTTGGTTCGATCGGACAAAAAACCTAGGACTAGTTCGCAAAAGTAGGTTTTTAACATATTTGTGAATAACAATTGAATGATTTGATTGACAGCAATGGTTCTTGAGGCAAAGTTGTGCATTATGAGGAGATCTATCAAATGATATGCATACTGTGTTGATATGTGAAACACCACGTGATTACAGAGCCATAAAACTCGTTAGCGCCAACTAGTGGCCGATTTCTTTCAAAATTCTTACAGACCTTAAGGTTCATGAGTCGAACGTACCCAGTGAGTTTCGTTCCGATCAACATCCGTTAACCCTTTCAAATAGGTGCTTAAAATTGTTTGGCCAATGGCGGCCATGTTTTTGAGATATGCAAATGTCCTCATATGTACTTGTGCCCTTCAGACCGAGACATTGCATACCAATTTTCAAGTCGATCGAGGCAACAGTTGCCTAGTTATAGCCATTTATGTGTTTTTATCTATCTTATAGCGCCCCCAAGTGGCAGAGAATGCGCAATATTTTTGATTTGACCAAAGATTGAGCTTATACATATGTATACCGAGTTTTGGTGAAGATATCTCATTCCGTTCAAGAGTTATAGTAAAATAGCATTTGGCTAACGTTAGCAGTAGACGCTTTTTGGTGTACTGTTTCGCGTAAGAATTGAAATTTCAAACCTTTTTTTTGATAATTATTGATATTAGTGTCCAGGGAATATTTATGAAGTGGGTTTGGTTCTGATTGGTTGAAAATCCTAGGACTAGTTCGCAAAAGTAGGTTTCGGATTTAGCTCGATTTTGCGAGAAAACGGTGGCGTCGTAGACCCCAAAAAGGCGCCGTGCACTTTTGTTCGGGCTAACCCAAGGATTGCAACAATGCCATGTTTTTGAGTCTATGGGCTAACGGTTTACACTTTACGGCCAAAATTGTCCAAAATTTTTGTTTTTTGCGCTTGTAGCGCCCCCGTTAGGCGATTGGGCCGGTTCTTTGTATCTGAGTAGCGAGCAAGACTTACTACCATCTGACCAAGTTTCAGCTCTCTAGGGCCCTTACGGTTTGGGCTGCACGTTCAGTTTTAAGGCGGAAGAATAATAATAATAATAATAATTAAAGCTGCAAGCAGCATTTACGGGGTTCAAGCATTTAAGGCATCTGAGGTGGTCTGAGCCAAGCTGGATGCATGGATGACAGTTAAAACACATCCAAAATGCGAGAACAGGCTAACAGACAGACACACACACTGAAATTCACTGATTAAACTAATATGTTAATACTCTATAAGCATATGCACACACACACACACACACCACACACACAACATATACATGCACAAACATGTTGTTGCAGATATAGGTATCTGAAATAAGTGATAGGTACAATAAACTTATTGCAAGTCTTCTCTTTTTAAGAGTTTAGATGTCATTTTCAGGGTTAAACTGTAATCATAATGTGGAAAAATTGTTAAAAAACTGATACATCTGTATGAACCAAATGGAAAACATCAATTCAATGAGATTTAAAATGTTATAACAGTTAATTTATTAATGTTTTGCTTGAATTCATGAAAACAGTACTGTTTAACTTAACTGAATGAGCCCATTAGTGGTCTTCCGCTGCCATCTAGAGGTTATAAATTGCATTTACTCAAACAACACTGTTTTTAAACATAACTGTTATAGTGTTGTTTTTTTTTTTGCCCAATCTCTCTTAAATTTTGCATGCTTGTTTAGAATGAAATTATGCATTATTTTACACAGTTTTGATAATTTGTGGGCTTTCTGTTTGTATTAATAGGCCTTTGTGTACACTATGCAAATAACATATTATAAAATTACTGGTTTATAGTTGTCCAAATGCAATTGTTCAACGTTTTGATAATTATTGACCTTCAGAGTCTACAGAATTGTACTTCAGTGGTTTTATTGATTTTCATCTTAAAATTGGATAACTTGCCAAAGTAACTTTTTAAAATAATCTTGAATATTTAATTAACAGCTTTATTGACAAAATTGGTCCCAGAGGCAAAGTTTTTCAGAATGAGGAGATCTATCATATGATATGAAGATTTAGTGTTTTTGAGTGAATATATGAGCATTTTCAAACAATTTGAGGCCATTTACCATATAAATCTTGTGTTTTGAGACCTTTTCTACTGTTATAGCGCCACCTATGGTCTGATCTCCATGAAACTTTGCATGCTTGTTAAGAGTCACCTGTTACATGATTTCACAGTTTCATAAAGTTTTGAGTTTTCGTTTAGGTTTTATAGGCTTTGGGGTATGTTTTGGCCACACCCCTTTCTTAATTACCCTTTACAGCTAACCAAAGGACAAAATTCAACATTTTTTGATAATTATTGATCTAGAGAGTCCACAGAATATTACTGCAGTAGTTTGGTTCCGATCGGACAAAAAACCTAGGACTAGTTCGCAAAAGTAGGTTTTTTACATATTTGTGAATAACAATTGAACGATTTGATTGACAGCAATGGTTCTTGAGGCAAAGTTGTGCATTATGAGGAGATCTATCAATTGATATGATATTAGTGTTTGTTTGAATGTATGAACATGTCTCAAATTTGTGATCATTTTCTTTGAAATGTGTGTTTTTGAGGCTTTTTCAACTGTTATAGCGCCATCTATGGTCCGAT